>NW_015507338.1:68219-73590 GCF_001515645.1 Sinocyclocheilus grahami | reverse complement strand
AGCGCCACCTGCTGGCAGAGAGTGCATCTGCGTCTCATTCAGCTCGTCTGCTGTTTCTGTTTCATGCAGATATTTTTATGCATAGTTCCACAAAACTGAGGTCAAACCATTCTGTTTTTGCTTCAAATTTTGAAACTATACAATCTAATTTAGATTAAAAACTGCTGGTGTTGCATGTAAGCAGCATCTGTGTTTGGATCATGATTAAAACGCAGCGGTTGCCTCTAATTTTAAATGTTAAGAGCACAGACAAAGCCTTAGTTTGTTTATATGAAGAGATTTATTTTATTTGTGTTACTTATTTATTTGATTTGGGGCTTGTTTTAAAATTTCAATTTAGTTTGGTTATTTACATCTACATTATATTTCAATTTAGTCATTTAGCAGACGCTGTTATCCAAAGCGACTTACAAATGAGGACAACAGAAGCAAGCAAAACCAACAAAAGAGCAATGATATACAAGTGCTATATTAGTATATTATAGTGTTATATTTCAATTTCACTAAGAAATGTGCAGCATCTTGTCCAAGCAATAATAAAAGGACACATTTAATTTATAACTTGTCTTAAATCTCATTTTGTAAAATAATAATAATAATGGTGAATGGAATCGTGAGTTGAGTGAATCGTTACATCTCTACCAAACACTACATGCACGGGTCAGTTTGATCGGTTTTGCTTCCAAAGCATCTCTTCATTCAGAAAGCACATTTAACTGCTTACTTTATTGCACAGTAGACTGATTATTCAGCTTTTGCAATTAGTTAGAATATTGAGCTATATATATATATATATTCTAACAAATAAAGGTAACCACTTCAGCTTCTGAAAATCGTATGTAATTAGTTACTATACAATTCATTTATACAAATAAATATATAATCGGCACACAAAATGAGATGACAGAGAAACTCTCTCATTCACCATTTAATTAGCTAAATGAAAAAGTAACTGAATGACATCTTTCTGCCCGACTTCTCCTTTTGTGAGTCATATGGATAAGAAACTAAAAGGTGAGTGACGATGAGACGCTTTATTTTTATTCACAACATAATCTCTCTTAAAATACTTTATAACAGTCCTGAGCTAGATCAAGCTTCGATCTCTGCAAACCAAATTTTAACACCAGCTTAATGAATAATATTTTCACACTAATAAAGAGATGCTATCATTAGCGAGCTGCACACTGCAGAGCTGCTTTAGAACAGAACATCAGGGTTTTCTGAACAGCAGAGCTCGTTGAAACATCCACATCTCTGTAATCTGATGCTTTCTTAACTGCTGCTTTCTCACCGCTGGCAGCTTTTGTTGTGTTTATTTTGTTATTGAGAGGAAAGCGCGCAGCATATATTTACATATTCATCCAAACAGCACCACACTGGTCTGCTTAATATGCTTATATATATATATATATGCTTATGTTTGTAAAATGGCACAGCTTTTTAAATATCTGAAAGAACACTCAGTCAGTCAAGCATTATAATATCATTTTATGATAAGCAAGCATTATTTAATGATAGAACTTTAGTCATTAGAATTATAATAATACTACTATGAATTCTACAACTAATAACAATATAAAACGATTGATGAGCTGCTGGGTTCATGAATATTAATCACGTTGTCAGCGTTCGCTCAAACTGATTTGCTGAAATCAAAACAGGGACGATAATAGATGAGCGCCAGCCAATGAGATTGTGGCTTGTGCATTAGCTCCGCCCACTACTGGAGAAAACGCCGTATCTTATGGTTGTTCTTAAAAAAGCTGAAGAATTCCAAGTGAACGCCGTTATTTTAAGATGACAGATCAATTATAATAAACATACTGCAAAAAAATCAATGAGTAAAAATGCAAGGGGTGTACTTCTGCATCGATAGAGATTGAAACGTCAATCAAATATATAAAATCAATATATATTTTTACATTTTAACCCTTCTTTTATATATATATATATATATGCGTTTTTTTGTTGTTGTGGATGCCCCAATTTAGACACAGGATTTGCAATTTTCAGAGAGTTGAATTACTATTTATTTTGTTTGCATTTATGAGTTGTAATTGATATAAAGTAACTGAATGTGTAAAACAGACACATCATGATTGATATTTATCGATCACAGGCCACTGAATCGAATCGAAATAGTATCGCAGTATGTTTTGAGGTATCAGCACATATCTTCAGTGAACCAAAGTCATAGCCCTAATAAGTGTGTGCTGGATGCTGCCTTATAAGGGTGCTGTCCGTGTAGTTTTGGCACAGAGCCGGTCGACACACGAGCACTAATCTTCGAACGCAGTTTCAAGCAGAAGACCAAACACACGTGTCCTGGCACGCAAGGGTTTTGAAGCGGCTCCAAAAGCTCTCGTCTATTTAAAGCAGAAGCCTGAGGCTTCACTGTACATTATTTTAATTAATTTAACTGCTCTGTGTGATTAAAGAGATGGAGATGATATTTCACACAGCGCAGAACGAACATGACGAGTGTCAGAAAACAAAACATCCACAATCATTTCACTTCCGTCACGCGACGCAACATTTATGACTGAAACAGAACGTTCAGAGAGGAAGAACTGAAGAGCTGCAGCAGGACTCGATTCTCTCACCGGTTAACCAGCTGTAAAGACAGAAAGGCCGCGGTACAATCACTCAATAGCTGACTGTTGGTCGATGTTAACATTAACCAGCAGCGGAAAAGGGAGGTTATTATTTTAAGATGTAAGATTATGAAGACAAACATTTATTTCTATATAAATAAATAAATATTTAAATATTGTTTTACATTTTATTTAAATATTTATTTCTGTATAAATAAAAAATATTTAAATAAAATGTAAAACAATATTAAAATGTTATATATAATGTAAAAATAATTTTAGAATATAAAATATATTTTTTTTCTCAATAAAGCATAACATTTTTATAAAGACAAATATTTGTTCTTAAACTAATATTTTCTTAAATTAAGATATTTTTTAAATAAAATAAAAAAGATTTTTTTATAAATAAAAATTGATTTTAATACATAAAAATATTTTATAAATACATTTAATAAACTTTTTAGAAATAAAATATTTTTAACTATGTTTATAAATTAAAAAATTACTATAAATATTACATACAAATATTTTATAAATAAAAAGATTTCCATTTCATTTGTATATTTATTTGTATAAATATTTATCTATTATCAAAAAATATTAAAATAAATGTAAAAGAATATTAAAATGATGTTTAATTAAATATAAAATAGAATATAAAATCTAAAAATTATTTTAGAATATAAAATATATTTTTTAAATAAAAGATAACATTCTTATAAATACAAATATTTGTTTTTAAATTAATTTTTAAAATAAAAGTAACCTTTTTATAAATAAATATTAATAAATACAAATTAAATTAATTAAAAAAAATTATAAAAGTAAAATTTTTATAAATAAAAATAAATTTCAATACATACATATTTATAGATACATTTAATTAATTTTTATAAATAAAACATTTTAACAATTTTTATAAATAAACTAATTTAGAAATAAAAAATAACTATAAATATTACATAAAAAGATTTTATAAATAAAAAAAGATTTTCAGTTCATTTTTATATTTATTTTATAAATATTGATCTATTATTATAAATAAAAATAGAGTTAATTTTGATGCCATGTTGACGTTAAAACTCAAAGGCAAAGGAAGCAAGCAGCTCTTACTTTTTCACATTGGCCTCTCCGTTGGGAATCCTCCTCAGTTTCTTCTTCTTCAGGATCTTAACGGCTCTGCGACACAGAGTCTCCGAGTCCAGCATCTCCTTGACCTTCCCGTAGGACCCTTCCCCGAGCAGATCCCCCATCAGGTACTTCTCGATCAGCTTGGCGCGCTTGCGTCGGGGCTGGTAGATGACCTCGGTGGAGTCGATGCGGTGGATGAAGGTGTCCATGAGCTCGTTCTCCGTCAGGTAGTCCAGATGCTGGAGCTCTCCACCTAAACTCATCTTCCCGGGGCTCACGCTCTCCCTCCGCCGATCCCGCGCTCTTACTGATTGCTCGACAGGAATATTTGTTTTCCGAAGGAGTAGTGGAGATCAGGAAGATCAGTCAATCGATAAACACCTGCTGCGGTTTAACCGAAGCATCGCGAACAGATCCGAACAATAACCTGAAACAAACCGCGTCTGCACAAGTCTGTGAGAATCCGCTGGTGTGGTTTCGTTTCAGTTCGTTTCGGCTTTATTAGTCTTCAGTCGCAGAAGACCTTGCATCCTCTTCAGCTGCACGTGAACGCTCTCTTTGGTGAGGATTACCGACTTCACTTCGGCATTACGGGAAATCCATGACTGAAATACCTACGAGAAATGAATCAGAGATTAATCAGGGAGCCTCAACATCAATCTGCTTATGAAGCAGCATAACACGCCTCATTAATGCCACACATCCACTCGTATGTGACCCTGGAGCACAAAACCAGTCATAAGGGTCAATTTTTTGAAATTGAGATGTATGCATCATCTGAAAGCTGAATAAATCAGCTTTCCATTGATGTATGGTTTGTTAGGATAGAACAATATTTGAAAATCTGGAATCTGAGGGTGCAAAAAAATCTAAATATTGAGAAAATCATCTTTAAAGTTGTCCAAATGAAGTTCTTAGCAATGCATATTACTAATCAAAAATTAAGTTTTGATATATTTACGGTAGGAAATTTACCAAATATATTTATGGAACATGATCTTTACTTAATATCCTAATGATTTTTGGCATAAAAGAAAAATTGATCATTTTGACCCATACAATGTATTGTTGGCTTTTGCTACAAAGTAGTGCTGGGCGGTACACCGGTTCATACCGAATACCGGTGTTTATTTTTGTTATGATATGAATTTTTAAAATACTGCAATACCGGTGTGTGTCGCTTAAACAAGGTTGTGAACGCGGCACTGTCTGAAAGGCGTCTCTTTTCACTGCTGCACTGTGGTGAGGGAACAGCTGTATGTGTTACTAAGCGTGAAAGCTCAGAAACTGAAGCTGTAGAACTAATAGAACGTGATGACACAGAAGAACTCCTCCACAATATCCACACTGACCTCCACAAATATCCAGCGCCCGCTCCATCAGCTCCCGCGTCTCACACACACGAGCGTGACTTTAGCTCTAGATTTAGCAACTTTCAGACCCTTTTAGCGGCTTTCTTCCAGAGAATATTCATACTGACAAACCTAGAGTCTTTTCTGGAGAAAGCTTAGCTATGGTTCAGCTGGAGGATTTCTCCAGTGCTGTCCCGCGAGCGCGAGGTCTGGCTTTCCCGGAGAAGTGTCGCCTCTCTCGGCGTGTGTTCTGTGCAGCGAGCGACAGAGAAGCACCGCAGCCGACTC
>NW_015507338.1:52041-65328 GCF_001515645.1 Sinocyclocheilus grahami | reverse complement strand
ACATAGCCGCTCTTTAGTGTAGATGCATGCTGATTTTATCAGACGATGCCGTGATTATAAATGAGAGACTCCTGGTTAACATGTATTAAAAGGGGTCGTGTTTAGTCACTATTCAGTGTGGTATTTTTTGACAATATGCACTCATCATGACAGTAAAATAGGGCATTCTGAGTCAATATACTGCAGTATTTCCTCTCAATCAGTAGAAGATATGGTTAACACCCACTCATGCATGAAAAAACGATACCGTCTTGTACCGTGAAACCGGTATAACTTTAAAACTCCTGGTTAACATGTATTAAAAGGGGTCGTGTTTAGTCACTATTCAGTGTGGTGTTTTTTGACAATATGCACTCATCATGACAGTAAAATAGGGCATTCTAAGTCAATATACTGCAGTATTTCCTCTCAATCAGTAGAAGATATGGTTAACACCGGCTCATGCATGAAAAAATGATACCGTCATGTACCGTGAAACCGGTATAACTTTAAAAAATACCGTGATATACATTTTTGGTCATACCACCCAGCACTACTACAAATATACCCCAGCGACTTAAGACTGCTTTTGTGCTGCAGAGTCACAAATCTCATGTAAAACACTGCAAGATCTGTTGTCTTTATCATGTGACGTCTCACCGTGTTTGAATCAGACCGACGGTGCTTTTTAGAGGATGTAAGTGTCCCACCAGAGGAACAACAGCTATTATATCACTGTAACAGATAGATATCACAGGGACATATTTCAGATTGGATATATAGTACACTCATGCATGCAGCACACACACTCAAACGAAGAGATACTATGTAGCAAATCTCACCTGCTTGATGCTTATATCGTCACAAATGTAACACTATTATCATTCAGCACTAATCTGATCAATGCAATTATAAGGCATGGAGATAATTAGATATTATAAATATTAACATCCGTGTTAAAAATGTTTTTTTTTTTTGTTGGACTAAGCACTTTGATCAGATGATCAGATCATCACTAATGATCCGCACTGAGGGAATATAATACAGCCCTGAAAACCACATTCTCTGACACACCTATGAATTAGCATTAGTTACCATAGTATTGGTGTAAGTATGATGTAAACAGAGCACGGTGATCATAAAGTACCACAGCTGTACCGTCTGATAGCAGAGTAATGTTGTGATTGGGTGCTAATATTAAACCAGAGACACAAACACAGACCGCAATGAGTCCAGCAGACGAGCTCAAACACCGATGTTTGCTGATGTGAGGCGGGTGATCGATCAAATTAAGCCTGGAGCTCATCAGTGAGTGTGTGTGTGCGAGTGTATTAGTGTGCGTGTTAGTGAGTGAGTGTGTGCGTGTAATACAGCCCTGAAAACCACATTCTCTGACACACCTATGAATTAGCATTAGTTACCATAGTATTGGTGTAAGTATGATGTAAACAGAGCACGGTGATCATAAAGTACCACAGCTGTACCGTCTGATAGCAGAGTAATGTTGTGATTGGGTGCTAATATTAAACCAGAGACACAAACACAGACCGCAATGAGTCCAGCAGACGAGCTCAAACACCGATGTTTGCTGATGTGAGGCGGGTGATCGATCAAATTAAGCCTGGAGCTCATCAGTGAGTGTGTGTGTGAGAGTGTATTAGTGTGTGTGTTAGTGAGTGTGTGTGTGTGCGTGTGTGTGTGTGTGTGTGTGAGTGTCGGTGTGTGTGTGCGTGTGTGTGTGTGTGAGAGTGTGAGAGAGTGTGTATGAGTGTGTGTGAGTGTGAGTGTGTGTGTGAGCGTGCGTGAGTGTGTGTGAGCGTGCATGTGTGTGTGAGTGTGTGAGAGAGTGTATTAGTGTGTGTGTTAGTGAGTGTGTGTGTGTGTGTGTGTGTGTGTGTGTGAGAGAGTGTGTATGAGAGTGTGTGTATGAGAGAGTGTGTATTAGAGTGAGTGAGAGTGAGAGTGTGAGAGTGAGTGTGTGTGTGTGTGTGTGTGTGAGTGAGTGTGAGTGTGTGAGAGAGAGTGAGTGTGTGTGTGTGTGTGTATGTGTGTGAGTGTGTGTGTGTCTATGAGTGTGTGTGTGTATGTGTATGAGTGTGTGTGTGTGTGTGTGTATGAGTGTGTGAGTATGTGTATGTGTGTATGAGTGTGTGTGTGTATGAGTGTGTGTGAGTATGTGTATGTGAGTATGTGTGTGTGTGTATGAGTGTGTGTGTGAGTGTGTGTGAGTGCGTGTGTGTGTGTGTGTGTGTGAGTGTGTGTGTGTGTGTGTGTGTGTGTATATGAGTGTGTGTGTGTGTATATGAGTGTGTGTGTGTGTATATGAGTGTGTGTGTGTGTATATGAGTGTGTGTGTGTGTATATGAGTGTGTGTGTGTGTATATGAGTGTGTGTGTGTGTATATGAGTGTGTGTGTGTGTATATGAGTGTGTGTGTGTGTATATGAGTGTGTGTGTGTGTATATGAGTGTGTGTGTGTGTATATGAGTGTGTGTGTGTGTATATGAGTGTGTGTGTGTGTATATGAGTGTGTGTGTGTGTATATGAGTGTGTGTGTGTGTATATGAGTGTGTGTGTGTGTATATGAGTGTGTGTGTGTGTATATGAGTGTGTGTGTGTGTATATGAGTGTGTGTGTGTGTATATGAGTGTGTGTGTGTGTATATGAGTGTGTGTGTGTGTATATGAGTGTGTGTGTGTGTATATGAGTGTGTGTGTGTGTATATGAGTGTGTGTGTGTGTATATGAGTGTGTGTGTGTGTATATGAGTGTGTGTGTGTGTATATGAGTGTGTGTGTGTGTATATGAGTGTGTGTGTGTGTATATGAGTGTGTGTGTGTGTATATGAGTGTGTGTGTGTGTATATGAGTGTGTGTGTGTGTATATGAGTGTGTGTGTGAGAGTGTGTGTGTGTGTGTATGAGTGTGTGAGTATGTGTATGTGTGTGTGAGTGTGTGTGTGTGTGAGTGTGTGTGAGTATGTGTATGTGAGTATGTGTGTGTGTGTATGAGTGTGTGTGTGAGTGTGTGTGAGTGCGTGTGTGTGTGTGTGTGTGTGAGTGTGTGTGTATATATGAGTGTGTGTATGAGTGTGTGTGAGGGAGAGAGAGAGAGAGAGAGAGAGTGTGTGTGTGTGTGTGTGTGTGAGGGAGAGGGAGAGAGAGAGAGAGTGTGTGTGTATGAGTGTGTGTGAGGGAGAGGGAGAGAGAGAGAGAGAGTGTGTGTGTGTGTGTGTGCGCTGAACGCGCTGTTTGTGTCGACGCTGAGCGTGTTCGGTTAGCGGCGGCTAACGCTCATCTCTGACAGAAAATAAGCAACAAACTCACCGAGCTGAGGCTGCGATCACCGGCACGGCTTGACGAGACACGGACACTCGCGCTTCTGCTCCTCTTCTGCTCCTCAGTCGCTTATTTTCTCGCATCTGTTCCTCACAGCCGCTGCTGCTTCAAGGCTGCCGCCATCTTGTTTACCTCCCTCCCCTCGCGCCACCGCGCATGCGCAGAGCCGAGAATTATTGCGATTAAACTTATCACATAAACACAACGCTTCGATTAAACTGATCCTATTAAACTCATAATCGTAGCAACAATCGCATATTTTTTTTCCTGACAAATACATATTTTAAATATATGCTAAATATACAGTATGTCGTAAACAGTGCAGCTCAATGAAATATAGATTTTTGAAATCGAAAATATATTGAGTTTCAACCTTCATATACTAAAATATATTTCAAAATGTGTTTTAGGAGCAAGAAAATACATTTGCAATCTCACAGTTGGGTCTATATATTTATTAAAATCTAATATATATATATATATATATATATAAGTAGCTTACGAAAAATACCCACAAACAATATTGGTAGAAAATATATTTACGTAAATATAATTTGAAACACTTTTAGCAAATTTATTTTTTGGCCATTTTTGTATATTTCGAAATCTATTTAAAATGAAAACATATTATTATTATTATTAATATTATGAATAATGTTTTTGCCATATGAGTAATGACACTGTTGTCCTCTACTGCTTTACGGTTTATTTAAAATAAATTATGCAGCATTATTTTAAATGTTATTAATGTGAAGCTGCTTTGGAACAATCTGACAAATTTCCCAAAAATGGAACAATAAATGATACTCAGTTCCAAGATGTTCATCTGTATTTCCAGACAGGCTCCGGTGAGATGAAGGCTCTGGAGGCCTGTGTTGGCTCGGCCGCTGATGTGGGTTATATTTAACTCGTGTTAACCCTGTGGAATGTCCAGCTCAAGCTCTGATTACAAACTCACACTCATTACAGTCCGTCTTAACGAGCACAAACACAAATCTTCACGAGCGCAGACGAGCTATGCTTGAATTTCTTTGTGATTCTCTTTAGTGATGCAGCAGTCAGTGCTGAATAATGTGTGTGTGAGAGCAAGAAGGACCCTCAACTAATGAAGCTCTGGAGAATTTGGACCAAATGCAGAATCAGGAGACCAATAAAAGACAAACTAATGAACATAACAAGAAATCAATTGTTTGCATTTCTCATTTGTAAGTGGCTTTGAATAGCACTTTCTGCTTAATGAATTAAGGAGCCTGAACAGCTTCAGCATGTCTCCCTCTGGTGCTGCTGCACTATAGTCCAGACACAAATGAAGCTGTATTAATATTATAATAACTCACACAGAGCTCTCCACGTGAAATGAGCTGGTGAAATAATTATTGACTGAATGCACAAACTACTCTATGAGAATCATTAACTTAACTGTGCTTACAGATACAAATCTTCAAGTTTGCGTGTTTTATGTTTTGTATCATATCTGGCTTTTATGGCTCATATGAAGCTCAATTTTATTCAGAGACTCAAACTCAGCTAAAATATGAATTTGCTGCAGATGCTGATATTTATATGATGTAATTCTGCTGCTTGTGATGTAAATCAGTGAGATCTTTCTAACAGTGCAGCAGATACTGACATAAACTGATCTAAATATCAGTCGTGGCTCTATATCTCCAGTAATAATAAGATGAGGCTGAAGTGCTCCAAACATATAAAGCAGTGATTGAGAGCTGAAGAAATAAAGGCTCCTCAGAAGATGTGAGATGTTCTGGAGGCTTGTGAAGATCATTCCTCCGCTGAGGAACAGTGAAAGTAAAGCTTCTGGAAACAAACGCTCCTCAAAAGATCCTGAGGATCAGATTTGAGACTCTAAAACATGATTGATGGAGAATCAAGTAAAGCTGAGCTGCTTCAGTGCAGTAAGTGTTCATCTGGAGATATTATTCTGACGCTTACTTGATCAAAACCAGTCCAGATCTGACACGAGAAGCTCCAGCTGAAGCTGGACGCTTGTACAGTTACACTAAAAGAGCTTTGACTGGATAAAAACCTCACACAACGATCAATCAGAGACAGAAGGAGTGGAGGAGATCGAGTGAGAAACAAGTTTAACAGTAAAGATTGATAATTTAGAGCCTTATAAATTCATGAATTAAATATGATACAGTAATGAACTCAGTCAGTCAGTTGATGTCAAACATCAGACTTGGAAAGAAAAACTGAAACGCAGAAAAACACTCTTCTCACACTGATCCAGAAGCAGACGCAACACTTTGAATCTCCACAGATCCACATGCAGTCAAAAGTGTTTTTTAATAAGAAGATCCTAAAACACAGTGATGAACCGTTATCTGGAAGAATCTAGCACAAACAATCTGAAGCAGCAGTCTTCACGTCTAACACTAGATCTTCTGTGTGGAATCAGCAGCAGAAGAACATCTACTCACGCGCTGACGTCTGCGTGTCGTCTCAGTCATGCTCATCGGTTCTGCATGTCAAAGCCAAAGTCAAAGTTTATTTATAAAGCACTTTTTTAAAAAACAGCAAGTGTTGTACACACAAAAAGAGCTCAGCAGCTCAGCAGGCGAGCTGCAGCATTCTGGACCATCTGCAGTCTGGAAAGAGAGGCCTGACTAATACATGTATAGAGGCTATTACAGTAATCCAGACCAGCTGAAATAAAAATATGTACAATTCTTTGAAAGTCTTTTGAGGACAGGAAAGATTTCACCTTGGTGAGTTGTCTCAATTGGAAAAAAAAAACTAGATTTAACTACCGAGTTAATCTGTTTATCCAGTTTAAAATCACAATCCATGATAACACCTACATTACATAGGGCTTCACAAGTGGTTTCAAATCCAAATCTGATGACTTACAAGTACCTCCCAGCGCAAACAGCATAACTTCTGTTTTATTTTCATTCAAATTAATTAAATTTAGTGCCATCCAGTCCTTAATTTCCTCAATATACTGCAGTAGGAGTGCTAAAGAACAAGTATCTTTTCGTTTCGTCTGCATAACAATGAAACGAAATACCAAATTTCCTAAAAATATGTCCTAAGGGGAGCATATACAGGGAGAAGAGAATAGGCCCCAAAATGGAGCCCTGGGGGACCTCACACGAGTAACAAGCATTCGAGCAGACAAGCATATACAGGGAGAACAGAATAGGCCCCAAAATGGAGCCCTGGGGGACCCCACACGAGAAAGAAGCAGTCGAGGAGACAAGCATATACAGGGAGATCAGAATAGGCCCCAAAATGGAGCCCTGGGGGACCCCACACGAGAAAGAAGCAGTCGAGGAGACAAGCATATACAGGGAGATCAGAATAGCCCCAAAATTTCCTCCGCTGAGGAACAGTGAAAGTAAAGCTTCTGGAAACAAACGCTCCTCAAAAGATCCTGAGGATCAGATTTGAGACTCTAAAACATGATTGATGGAGAATCAAGTAAAGCTGAGCTGCTTCAGTGCAGTAAGTGTTCATCTGGAGATATTATTCTGACGCTTACTTGATCAAAACCAGTCCAGATCTGACACGAGAAGCTCCAGCTGAAGCTGGACGCTTGTACAGTTACACTAAAAGAGCTTTGACTGGATAAAAACCTCACACAACGATCAATCAGAGACAGAAGGAGTGGAGGAGATCGAGTGAGAAACAGGTTTAACAGTAAAGATTGATAATTTAGAGCCTTATAAATTCATGAATTAAATATGATACAGTAATGAACTCAGTCAGTCAGTTGATGTCAAACATCAGACTTGGAAAGAAAAACTGAAACGCAGAAAAACACTCTTCCCACACTGATCCAGAAGCAGACGCAACACTTTGAATCTCCACAGATCCACATGCAGTCAAAAGTGTTTTTTAATAAGAAGATCCTAAAACACAGTGATGAACCGTTATCTGGAAGAATCTAGCACAAACAATCTGAAGCAGCAGTCTTCACGTCTAACACTAGATCTTCTGTGTGGAATCAGCAGCAGAAGAACATCTACTCACGCGCTGACGTCTGCGTGTCGTCTCAGTCATGCTCATCGGTTCTGCATGTCAAAGCCAAAGTCAAAGTTTATTTATAAAGCACTTTTTTAAAAAACAGCAAGTGTTGTACACACAAAAAGAGCTCAGCAGGCGAGCTGGCGAGCTGCAGCATTCTGGACCATCTGCAGTCTGGAAAGAGAGGCCTGACTAATACATGTATAGAGGCTAATCCAGACCTCCAGACCAGCTGAAATAAAAATATGTACAATTCTTTGAAAGTCTTTTGAGGACAGGAAAGATTTCACCTTGGTGAGTTGTCTCAATTGGAAAAAAAAAACTAGATTTAACTACCGAGTTAATCTGTTTATCCAGTTTAAAATCACAATCCATGATAACACCTACATTACATAGGGCTTCACAAGTGGTTTCAAATCCAAATCTGATGACTTACAAGTACCTCCCAGCGCAAACAGCATAACTTCTGTTTTATTTTCATTCAAATTAATTAAATTTAGTGCCATCCAGTCCTTAATTTCCTCAATATACTGCAGTAGGAGTGCTAAAGAACAAGTATCTTTTCGTTTCGTCTGCATAACAATGAAACGAAATACCAAATTTCCTAAAAATATGTCCTAAGGGGAGCATATACAGGGAGAAGAGAATAGGCCCCAAAATGGAGCCCTGGGGGACCTCACACGAGTAACAAGCATTCGAGCAGACAAGCATATACAGGGAGAACAGAATAGGCCCCAAAATGGAGCCCTGGGGGACCCCACACGAGAAAGAAGCAGTCGAGGAGACAAGCATATACAGGGAGATCAGAATAGCCCCAAAATGGAGCCCTGGGGGACCCCACACGAGTAACAAGCATTCGAGCAGACAAGCATATACAGGGAGAACAGAATAGGCCCCAAAATGGAGCCCTGGGGGACCCCACACGAGAAAGAAGCAGTCGAGGAGACAAACTCTCCAAAACGAACTGAAAAATAACTATAAATATATTTTATATCAGACAAATAGGATCTAAACCATCCCAATGCAGTACCCTTAATACCAACACATTGTTCTAAGCGTGTAATCAAGATCTTACGGTCAACAGTATCAAATGCAGCCGTGAGGTGTGAGCCGTGCACGTGTTCTTGGATCTCCAGCGTGGCAGATGTTGGTTGTGTCCCTCATCAAACGCACGGTTCATCTCAAAAGCTCATTAACAGAAGCCTCATAACGATCAGAATCTGTATGTGTCTTTGCTGGTCCACAGAGAGAAGGGAGAATCATTAGAAGCTCTTTTGGATCGGTTTATGTCTACTTTCATGAGCAGACACTCAAACAGCCTTCTAAGACCAATATCTCTCAATGATATTTCAGTGACATTTATCAATCAGCAATAACATCTGACAGCAGTTGTATAATGATTAGTGTTTAGCAATCCCATGCTGCTGCAGTTTAAGTGTTCTCGGCTGAACAAACTCTCATTAAACTGTCTTTTATCCAAAAAAACTAAAATACGTGCTAAGAATTTTCCCATTTTGTAATGAAAACATTATATCTTAATATTCTCCAAACCTTCAAAACATGCTTTTTTTATTTGTATTATTGTTTTAAAAACATTATGTGCACGTTAATAAGGGAACGTTCCATTTGATCATTTTTCAAACATTATGAGAATGTTACTTTTGAATGTTCTATGAAACAAGTAACATTTAAAAAAACGCTAGATGAATGTTCAACTAAAATGTTTCAGATTTAAACGTTCTGTTAATGTATAAATAAGGTTTTTGTGCTAATGTTTTGAGAACATTATTTAAGACCAGAAAACGTTTGCTCGTAACTTTGAGAGAACATCCCATGATCTGCGATGGATGGATTGTGATTGTAATGATTCCTGTTTTCATCTCGAGAAACATTTCAGGAGCAGGATTGAGAAACTCTAAATTTTCATGCAGAATCTTGTCCACATGATGGTGAGTAAATGATGACAAACTCATCAACCCTTTAACTGTATGATTGAACCCTTTTATTATTCCCAGTTTCAAACTGCTGTAACTTCAACTTATCTAAAAATCATGTCTTTGAATCATCTGATGAACATCTTTGACTGAAGCCTTGCGTCATTTAATAAAGTTTTGGGTAACACTTTACAATACGGTTCCATTTATTAACACAAGTGAACTAAAATAATTCTAAAGGATTTATTAATCTTACTTAATGTGATTTTTAGCATTTACTAACACATTATTAAAATCAAATGTTGCATCTGTTAATATTATTTAATGGAGTTGAGCTAATATGAACTAACACACTTTATCTAACACAGTATTTTTGTCTTGTTTTTCACTACAAATATCTAAACATCCTTAAATCAAGAAGATACATTTTTAAAACAAAAAATTTATTAATTAATTAAAAATTATTTTGGCAGTGGGGTCAGAAAAAAAACTTAATTCAAAAGGAATACAAGATAATTTTTCTGACCCCACTCGGAAATATTTGTTCTTGTTTTAATCATAATTTTGCTTAATTTTAATGCATTTTTCAGAAATTAAGACTTAATATCTTAAGTCATTTTGCATATTTCTTTAAAAATTTTAACTAACATTATTAAATACTGTAACAAATGTATTGTTCATTGTTAATGCATTAACTAATGGGACCTTAATGTAATTTTTGATATAAATGCAATTGTTATGGATTCATGGTAACACTTTACTTAAAGCCTTTATATATAATGCATTAATTATGCCTTATAATGCATTGTATGATCTCATGAATAATGGTAACCACAGTTATAATGCATTATAATAATTATGTATGCATTGTTACACCTTTAGGAAGTATAATGCATTAAAACACCGCAAAAAAAACTTTAAATATTATAATGCATTTTAACTTTGGTTACAATTATTTATGAAAAGATATAACGCATTACACGTAAAGTATTGCTGAATTCACTTTATAAACCTGTGTGAGATTTTCTACATGGACATTTAGCAAGATTTCGCACGGACAGTTCAACAAGTTCATGATCTCAAAAAACTAGAAAGATATAGATATATTAGAGTAAAGGCATAAACAAAGAAATTGATATATTAGAGTTATGAGCAGGCAGACGCTTGTTGATCCATTCAGTATATTTGATCATGTACAATATGAACTCAAGAACCAGTACAAGATGATTGTCCTGAATAAATATCACAGCACACCTCCAATATTTACAGCATAAACAAACAATATTAAAAACACAATAAAAGCAAAGGAACAGATGCGTAAAGAGCGAGCGATGACCAGCTTTGGATCACGATGATGATGATGATCACGGCTGTGACGTCATTCCTCCATATCTTATATTTCATATGTTATACAATTTACACCAAAAATACACTCGCGTCTCATTTATACAGCAGGAACATTTCAGCCAATCACAGCAGACTCGCCTCATTAATATGCTAATTAGGCTCATTATAGTATTCATGAGGATGTCAGTGATCTGCTGCATCGAGCAAATCTGTAAAAATCAGCAAATCGGCACTAATCTTGTGAATTCCTTCAGTGGATGGCAGACATCATCCAGACATTTCACCGACTGAAACGAACGCAAAACACTTTCTAACGACGAAGCGTCAGGGAAAACCAACGGCAGCAGGATCAGAGGCAGGAGTCGAATCTGCTCTTCACAGTCTTGATGCATCCAGACGGATGAGGGTTCATCTTGAAGATACACAAGCCGACTGTACACACACACACCCACACACACACACACACACAAACTCGCTCGCTCACACACACACACACACACACACACACACAAACTCGCTCGCTCGCTCACACACACACACACACACACACACAAACTCGCTCGCTCGCTCACACACACACACACACACACGGATGGTCGTTCCGTTAGCCTGAGTTCAGATACTCCAGCGCCACTTCATAGCAGAACTTGTACTGATCCTGCAGAAAGACACACAGAGAACACAACAATCATCACTACAGGGATTCAGCATGTCCAGCAGAAAGCCTGTTTTGTCATTACGCCACATACAATAACATTAGGAAGTGCTAGAAGAACATTTGTATGAATTTTGATGATGAACTGATGACACTCTGAACCAGTGTTATTTTAGTAGTTTTTGTTATTATTTTTGAATTAGTTCTCTCTTTTTTTAAAATCTCTTTTCATTTTCATTTCAATAATATAATAATGTTTTTATGTGTTTTTGTCATTTTTATTATTTTTTCTTTCTTTGTTTCTTTCTTTCATTTTAAAATATGTCTGTTTAGTTTGTATAAATTTTTATTCCAGTTTGAGTGATTTTGGTACAGCAATGTATTTAGTTAAAATCGTATTAATCTTGTTGTGTGTTTTTGACATTTATATATATATATATATAGTTTTTTATTTTTATTATTTATAATTATAATTTTCATAATTTTATTTCAGTTTTGGTTATTTTGATTCATCAACTTTAATTACAATGTTATTTTGTGTGTGTTTTGATTCATTTTTCCTTCTTTTTTTATTATGTCTATATCGTTTTTAATAAATTTTTATTTTAGTTTGCACATCATGTTATTTAGTAAAAATTTTATTGGATTTGATTTGGTCTTTTTTTCTTTCTTTTTTAAATGTCTATATAATTTTTTTAAACTTTTTTAGTTTTATAAATATATATAATATATATTCTTAAAGTGTTAAACTGATTGAAAATCTTTTTTTTGTTTAAATCAAGTAACACAATCTAACACAAATGTTTTTTAATGGTTTTAGTTTTAGTTAACTGTGCACAGTGCAGGTTTTGTCCAGAACTGATCCTGATGTTAGGAGATATTCTGCTCTGTGTGGCTCAGTGAGCTGTGAGTCAGTACCAGCAGATCCACCATGTTGGGCTTGTTGTTGCGCAGGGTTTTGACGGCGTTAAACACGTCGACCGAGCGCTGATGCCGCAGCATTTCACTCACGATGCTGATGGCACAAAACATCCCGCTGCGACCGCCGCCGTTCCTGACGGGACCAAAGAAAACACACTTAAAACAAAGACACCGGCTGTTCTGACCGCTGCTCAGTCAAGTCAATAAATGCTGTTACAGTCACGTAAAACAGATTCAGAGATTCACTGATCGATCAGAAACACAACACAGATCATCTTCTACTGTCTGCTGTGGATGTGTGTGTGTGTGTGTGTGCATCTGAGTGTGTGTGTGAGTGTGTGTGTGAGTGTACCTGTTTTTCTATTCTGGTGGGGACTTAAACCTGAATACACACAGACATGGGGACTCATGGGGACTCGTGTCACGGTGGGGACCTAAATTGAGGTCCCCATGGGTAAACAAGCTTATAAATCACACAGAATGGAGTGTATTGAAAATCTGAAATAGCAGAAAGTCTCCTGTGAGGGGTAGGTTTAGGGGTAGGGTTGGTGTAGGGCAATAGAATATACGGTCTGTACAGTATATGTGTGTGTGTATGTGTGTGTGCATGTGTGTGTGTGTGTGTGTGTGTGTGTGTGTGTGTGTGTGTTGTCGCAGGTGTAGTGAGTGTGTTTGGCCACTAGATGGGAGTCTTTCTCTTCTCTTCACATCACATCAAACACACATCTAGTCAATCAAAGGCCTTCAGATGATGATCGATCTGTTTCCTGCTGTGATCAGAGAGGATTATGGGATTGTGTGAAGAGTCTGACGCTCCTGTTGTGCTGGACCGAAATTACTAATCTTCAGAAAATTTACCATGGTAACCAGAGTTTACATTCCAGAAAAGGTGAGTTTAAAAGTGTTTAAGTGTGTGTGTGTGTGTGTGTGAGTGTGTGAGTGTGTGTGTGTGTGTGTGTGTGTGTGTGAGTGAGTGTGTGTGTATGTGTATGTGTGTGTGTGAGTGTGAGTGTGAGTGTGAGTGAGAGAGATTGTGTGTGTGTGTGTGTGTGTGTGTGTATATATCTGAGTGTGTGTGTGTATCTGAGTGTGAGTGTGTGTGTGTGTGTGTGAGTGTGTGTGTGTG
>NW_015507338.1:50931-51827 GCF_001515645.1 Sinocyclocheilus grahami | reverse complement strand
GTGTGTGTGTGTGTGTGAGTGTGTGTGTGTGTGTGTGTGCGTGTGTGAGTGTGTGTGTGTGTGTGTGTGTGTGTGTGATACTCACAGGCAGTGTACAACGGTGCGTCCCTCTCCTCCGTCGTACTCCTCCTGCCATTTGTCCACCTGATGGATGAGTTTGAGGAAGGAGCGTTTGGAGACGGGAGTGTCGCGGTACATCGGCCAGCCCAGAAACTGGAACTGCTGCACCATCCGATACCCGTCCTGCGGCTGAAACACACACACACACACGGCATGTCATGTAAAACTTCAAACTTTTACCAGGGTAAACATTACGACCACAGTAAGTCATCATGAATGTGAGAGAAGTGTGTGTAAGTGTGTCGTTGTGGCGGGTCAGGGTCGAGGTCACAGAGGTCACTGCTTAATTCTGTGTCAGGTTCAGCTGATGTCACGGTTGAGGATTCTGACAGTTTAAGGAGATTATGTGACATTGTGTGTGTGTGTGTCTGTGTGTGCGTCTCTGTGTGTGTCTGAGTGTGTGAGTGTGTGTCTGTGTTGGTTACACACCCGCGCGGCGTTGTAGATGCGGAAGATCCTGCTGATGATGTCCTCCTCCAGATCAGCCGACACAAACTCCACCTGCAGCGGCCCGTGACGATGAACGCCGTTCTCTGGCCAGTACTGCGGACACAGCTACACACACACACACACACACACAGTGTAAGCTCTTCTGTTTGTCACACACAGAGAGTCAAACACTCAAAAGGAAACAAACCGTCAAACTGAAGCAGAAACACACAGAATCTTTCCAGCAGCGTAAATGCCATAAAATATTTACTGACAGATGCTGTGTGAGTGTCTGAGTGTGTGTGTGTGTGAGTGTGTGAGTGTGTGTGTGTGTGTGTGTGTGTGTG
>NW_015507338.1:47222-50754 GCF_001515645.1 Sinocyclocheilus grahami | reverse complement strand
TGTGTGTGTGTGTGTTTGAGAGTGTGTGTGTGTGTGTGTGTGAGTGTGTGTGTGTGTGTGTGCATGTGAGAGTGTGTTTGTGTGTGTGTGTGTGTGTGCATGTGAGAGTGTGTTTGTGTGTGAGAGAGAAAGTGTGTGTATGTGTGTGTGTGTTTGAGAGTGTGTGTGTGTGTGTGTGTGTGTGAGTGTGTTTGTGTGTGTGTGTGAAAGAGAAAGTGTGTGTATGTGTGTGTGTGTGTGAGTGTCTGAGTGTGTGTGTGCGTTTGAGAGTGTGTGTGTGTGAGTGTCTTGAGTGAGTGTCACACACACACACACACACACACAATGTCTCACACACACACACACACACACACACAATCTCTCTCTCTCACACACACACACACACACACACACAATCTCTCTCTCACACACACACACACACACACACACACACTGTATTTATCAGGACAGAAGGTACGATTTCTCTGACAATTAATGTCAAAACATGCATGAAGTCCTGAATGAGAGAGGAACGTGAGCATGTTTATCTGTAAAACACATTTCACAATTAAAAATAATGTTTATAATGAAAGCCACTATAATTTATGCAAGTTTTACACTTGTATTCTTCAGTCCTGTGTTGAATGCAGTTAGATGTGGAATGAGAGGAACTAAAATACAGGTTTGAAGTTTGATTCATTTCAGTGACTCAGTTCAAACTGTCCATTTAACGAACTGATTCAGAACTCTGATTCTACTGTTTGTGTTATTAATGTTCAAGTTCCATTATCTCTGTGTATTTTACTGTAAATATTGCTGTCTATGACTATGTATTGTTTTAAAGGTGCATATAAGTGAAAACGATTAAATATGATTCATGAGAGTGTTCAGACAGATGATTCAATAGAGTCACTCATTTAAACTTCAGCAGCTGATCATTTTGATTCAGTTCAGTGAATCAAACTCTTTTATATTTGTATTTGTGTTCGGGTCAACTTGAAGTATTTGTTGTGGAGTGTTTATAATGTTTGTGAGTGTTTCATTTACCCGTATTTTTGGAACGTGATACTGAAATGTGACTTCTCTGTGTTTTTGCTCTCAATAATGCAATCCTGAGCTGGTGCGACAGTTCAGTTTAAAAGTATTTTCTGAAGATCCAGCAGTTCAGAGACATGAAATCAAGTAAATGAAGTCCTGACGGCACCGGGCTGACCTGAGCCGGATCCACGTCGTTCAGCATCACGACAGACGAGCAGTGATAGTCCAGAACCAGCCGCCAGAAGTCCTTGACTGTGTTTGGCAAAGGATGCTGGGTAACGATGAACGCAGACGGCTGCTTGTAGCTCTGAAAGAAAGAGACGAAGAGCGCGAGATAGTCATCATCACTTCCAGTTATATCAAGAATACTTATGATGAAGCATATGTTTGTTGTGCTGCATTTAGTTATGCAATCCATTTTAAATAATAATAATAAAAAAGGAATCTCTATATTAAACTAATGAGAATAAAAAAGAGATCCATGCATTTGCATTAAAAATATATATATACAATTTACATTTCACAATGTTTACACACCGGAGCGACGAGACAAACACATTAAAACCCATTACAAACCAGGCTTTTGTAGCATCCAGTGGTGACATAATTACTGATTATAGTGACTTATACTCAATGGCTTGAGTGAGCGGAGGCTGGCGGATTCAACGAAGGAGGCTTGTGGCAAGCACATGTGACGATATTTCCTCAGCGACAAGCACGGATCAGCTCCAGGCATGACGAAATCTGCAATCATGCAAATCTTCCCACATAGTGATGTAGACATGTGGGGCGTGTTAGAACGAGGCGTTTTAGGGGGGCGTGGCTGACTCTTAACTTTTATAAAGAATATCTCTTTGGATTTGAGACTTTAGTCTTTGCAACTTTACAGATCTTCTTTATGCACCAAGAGCTTGTAACACTCCAAAGAGAAAGGAAAAATTGAAATAGCATCATATGACCCCTTTAAATAAGGAAATAAAAATTAAATAATTTAAAAAATATTAATATGAATATTTAATTTTACTTAAAATTAAATAATGTTTAATTATTAATATACATTTTAAATTAATATAAATATGCCATTAATGTAATTAAGAAAATGAAAAACATTTTTTAAATTATTAATATACAATTTTAATTATTGATATAAATGTTAAATTAATATAAATATGTAAATATAATATACATATAATAACTGTAAATTAACACAAATATGTTATTAATATAATTAAGAAAATTAAATTAAGTATTAAATTAAGTAAATTATTAATATCAAATTTTAATTAAAATTATATTATTAATAAACATTATTTAAATGTTAACGTAAAATAAATATGCAAACTAAAATTTTTTTTTTTAATATAAGGAAATGAAAATTGAATAAAAAAAAATAAAAAAAATAATATGTTTGATTTGAAATGTTTCTCGAGCAGCAGATCAGCATATTATACTGATTTCTGAAGATCATGTGACACTGAAGACTGGAGGAATGATGCTGTTAAGTAAATTATTAATATCAAATTTTAATTAAAATTATATTATTAATAAACATTATTTAAATGTTAACGTAAAATAAATATGCAAACTAAAATTTTTTTTTTTAATATAAGGAAATGAAAATTGAATAAAAAAAAATAAAATAAATAATATGTTTGATTTGAAATGTTTCTCGAGCAGCAGATCAGCATATTATACTGATTTCTGAAGATCATGTGACACTGAAGACTGGAGGAATGATGCTGAAAATACAGCTGCGCATCACAGAAATACATTACAGTTTAACAGATACTCACAGAGAACACTGTTATTTTAAATAGTACAAATATTTCACAATTTTTACTGTATTTTTGATCAAAGAAATGCAGTCTTGCTGAGCAGAAGAGACTCTTTCAAAGACACCCCATACTCCTGAATGGTGCAGTACTGCAGGGTTGGTCACATACTGCTGTATAATGAATCAGTTCTAGTTTTCTGCAGAAATAAATGCTTGATTTCCTCCATCGCTGTGCTGGTTTTCTCCCTTCATCTGTTTTGTATTCATGGAATTTGTCAGTGTTGCAAATGCAGATGCCGCTGTGATTGCACTCATTTGTTTCACGAGAGACTTTGACGGCATAAAACAGAAAGAACATCAAACTTTATTAGCAGCGAGTCGTCAGCGTTTCGCTGGAATCACTCAAACGTTGTGGAGCGCACACGTTTGATGGAAATCACTGCTGAAGTGACATTTCCAGAGCATCTTGGCCTGTCGCTTCTGACGGGGTCAGCGCATCTCTGATTAGGCGTCTACTGTGACCTCTGACCTTTCCTGTGGCACGCAATCAGCAGCGGAGCTCTAATGAGTGTGTCGTCCCAAATGATTAGTGATGGTTCAAACACGCACGTGAAAAGGTAACGTATGCCCTTCGGGTGTCAAAGCGTGCCAAAATAACACGCGCACACGCACACAAACACAAACACACTTGCACGCACGCACGCACACACACACACACACACACACACACACACACACACA
>NW_015507338.1:29342-46943 GCF_001515645.1 Sinocyclocheilus grahami | reverse complement strand
ACACTCTCTCTCACACACTCACACACTCACACTCTCTCACAGACACACACACACACACACACACACACATGTCTGAAGGTCACTGAACTTAAGCAGGGTGAATCAGGCTGTGCTTCTCACTAAACGCAGTGATGCCTGTGATCCGAGCGATGCTGCAGAAACCCGTCAGGAGCTGAGTGTAAAAACCAAGCGCAATAATATGCTTTCGCTCCTCAAACACATCGCGGCTCTATAAGCACCTGCATCGGGCCGCTCGGCTCTTGGTTGAGAGTGTTTATGAGACGCTTCACAGGTTAAAATAGCAGCGGCGTGATTGGCGTGCTGGAATCAGGAGGAACACACACGAGTGCCTTCACTGCGCTTCTACAGCTTTCTGTTCTACCTCCTCTTATACTAGAACCATATTTATCCCTAAAAACATCTCTATTCTCTCTTTTGTGTGCCAGGGCTTGTTCTAAACCTCTAACTTTACATATAAATATAAATATATTTAATTAAAAATATATTTTTTTAATTTTATAATATAAATTCAGAAAAATAAAATATAACAAAATAAATATTTCGCTAGAACTCTGTATTTATCTCTCTTTATTTTATTTTTTACAGCCTCTATTCTATCTAATTTGTGTGAAATATAAATAAAAAAATAATTTTAGTATTATTAATTACATTTTATTTTAAAATAATTACGTTTTATTTTCAATTTTATAATATAAATACATAAAATAAATTAAATATTAACAAAATAAATATTATAACAAAATAAAACTTAGAATTTAGCCCTACAACTCTTATATATTTATTTCAAGTCTCTATTCTCTCTTTTGTGTGTCAGGGTTTGTTCTAAACCTCTAATTTCACATAAATATAAATATAAATATAAATAACAAAAAATAAAGTTCTATTCAAATTTAAATTGTAAATTTTATTTTTTATTTAATATAAATACATTATGAATATAAACACATAAAAGTAAATTATAATAAAATAAATATTTGAAAAGAACACTGAATTTTGTTCCTATTTCCCTCTCTTTAAAAAATACATTTCTATTCTCTCTTTTTTTTTTTTACCGTGTTTGTGTGTCAGGGTTTGTTTTAAACCTTTAACCTTTCACATAAATATAAATGTAATTAATTAAAAATGTATATAATTCACTTCACATTTATTTGTGTACCATTTTTAATTTTTAATTTGATATATATAAATTTTTTATATTTAGAATATTATACATTTTTATATAAATATAAATATGTATAATATATATATCTATTGTATATATATATATATATAAATATAATATAAATATATTTATACAATTTTTATTTTATATCATATAAATATATTTCAAAGTGTAACCAACAGCATCACTGCAACACACTGAACTGTGTAAATAATAACATCTATTATTCAGACAGCATGAATGCTCTCAGTGTTTTCACATGTACTTGACAGGCTCAGTGAGGTGAAGGTCAGAGGTCAGAGGTCAAAGGTGAGGAAGGAGTACCTCGGTCTGCACCATGTTGACTCTGCGCGACCGCAGCTCTCTCACACAGTTATAGATGTCGACGACTCCTTCCCGCTCCGCCATGTCCAGCATGATGTCAATCACGATGAAGCAGCCTGTTCGCCCCGCCCCCGCGCTGTGAGCGACCAATCAAAACGCAGATTCAGGTCGACAGATACACACACAGGGATGAAACACAATCAAATCAGCCTACACTGCAGCATCGGTTTACAAAGACCTTCAGCTGAATCTGTGTTTACATCATCTCAGAATCACTGTCATGAATTCATAATTATAAGTTTTATGTATTATTGAGAGGTTTCAAGCAACTTTTACATTAGTTCCAACTTTCCTTACTTGATTGTAATGTCAACATATAAAAAACTAATCAGCACTACTTCAATTTCAACTTCTTTTAATTTAAATAATTGTTATTTTAATTGAATTATTTCAAACTTTTGACTGATAGTGTTAACATAATAATAACAGTAACTTCTGTTCAATATTATTACAATGAGTGTTTCATGATGTGCTTTATTTATACTTTTACATTTCGCAAAAACTGAACATAGATTCATATGTGTCTCTGCAGCACAAAAGCAGTGTTGAGTCGCTGGGGGATATTTGTAGCAATAGCCAACAATACATTGTATGGGTCACAATTATACATTTCTCTTTTATGCCAAAAATCATTAGGATATTAAGTTAAGATCATGTTCCATGAAGATATTTAGTAAATGTCCTACCGTAAATATATCAAAACTTAATGTTTGATTAGTAATATGCATTGCTAAGAACTTCATTTGAACAACTTTAAAGATGATTTTCTCAATATTTAGATTTTTTTGCACCCTCAGATTCCAGATTTTCAGATATTGTGCTATCCTAACAAACCATACATCAATGGAAAGATGATTTATTCTGCTTTCAGATGATGCATAACTCTCAATTTCACAATATTGACCCTTATGACTGGTTTTGTGCTCCAGAGTCACATTTTATAATAATAAACTTCATTTTTATATAGACAGAAGCAGCTTCTCAAGGCAATTTAAATAATAAATACAAATCTAATATTTTTAAATGAGAAAAATATACTTGTATAAATTATAAACATATCCAAAACACAATAGAATAAGTGAAAACAACAAGAACAAATGAAATGCAAGCGCTCATGTGTGGCGTGGCACCTGCAGTGGACCGCGATGGGTCCGGCGTTGGGGGGGGATTTGGCTTTGACCCGGCGCACGAATCCCAGCAGACCCGTGGCGTGATACGGAACGCCGTGATCCGGCCAGCCGGTGAAGTGAAACTGACTGATCTCACGGATCTCATGAGCTCCTCGCTGCAGAACGGACAGAGACTTCATCATCGCCTCGCTTTCACACACAAAACTACAGCAGCAGCTAGCCAAGAGCTTTTGAATAACTCATGACTTACATGATGTAATAATTTATTAAATGATTTAATAACATCGTGATGTTTTTAAAGAAGTCAAGGCTGCATTTATTTGATCAAAAATACAGAAAAAAACAGTAATCTTGCAAAATGTTATTACAATATAAAATAATGGTTTCTATTTTAATATCCTTTAAACTGTAATGTATTTCTGTGATGTGCAGCTGTATTTTCAGCATCATTCCTCCAGTCTTCAGTGTCACATGATCTTCAGAAATCAGTATAATATGCTGATTTATTATTAGAATTATCAACAGCTGTGCTGCACAATATCTGTTTGGAAACTGTGATACTTTTTTCAGGATTCTTTGATGAATAAAAAGTTAAAAAGAACAGCATTTATTCAAAATAGAAATCTTTTCTAACAATATAAATCTTTGCTATCACTTCTTAACAATTTAACACATCCTCGCTGAATAAAAGTTTTAATTTCTTTCAAAAATAGAAAGAATAAAAATATACTGGCCCCAAACTTTTGAACAGTAGTGTACATTGTTAGAAAATATTTCTATTTTAAATAAATGCTCTTCTTTTTAACTTTTTATTCATCAAAGTATCCTGAAAAAAAGTATCACAGCTTCCAAAACAATATGAAGCAGCGCAACTGATAATAAATCAGCATATTATACTGATTTCTGAAGATCATGTGACACTGAAGACTGGAGGAATGATGCTGAAAATACAGCTGCACATCACAGAAATACATTAGATTTTAATGTATATTAAAATAGAAAAACGTTATTTTACATCATAAAAATATTTCACAATATTACATTTTTTCCTGTATTTTTGATCAAATAAATGCAGCCTTGACGAGCAGAAGAGAAACACTTAAAATCGTTCTGATCCCAAACTTTTGGCCGGTAGTGCATTTCTAACAAAACCACATCAAAACAACCTAAATATTACTGTTTCCAAACAAAATTAATTCATTTTACTTGCATAAACTTTCACGTTCAGATTAAAAAAGGTGATCAGTTTCTTTGCTGCAAAGGTTCATCAATACACTCTCAGAAAAAAGGTAGAAAGGTTTTTCAAACAGCACACCTTTGTACTTAAAAGGTCCATATTGGTACCCAAAGTGTACCTAAAAGGTACAAAAGTGTTCCTTTTAAAAAGGTACTTGTAGCTTATTTTCTGAGTGTAGCTAAAAAATATGCAATGGTTTGTCAATAGACGTACATATTCATATTTACCAGCAAAATTCAGTCCCAAAGTGTGTGAGATATGGGGAAATATATTTTACTGACGTTTTTGGCACTAATTGTACTCCATACATCAAAATGACCCAAACACAAAACATGTAACATTTTTATTTACAAATGGTTATATCTCTTAAAAAATAATGGTAAAAAATGAATGACGTGTATTTTGAGGGTTTTAAAGCATTTGCAAAGTTTCGTTCCCTTACTATAAACGATGCACTTTATAGAATTAAGTATCGAATCTATCTCGTATTTAAGAGCGTCTCTCACCTTCTCCACCGCAAACGTTCTGATGACGTACTCGGACAGAAGCTGCGTCTCGATCAGCGTCACCTTGATGTCTCTGTAGATCTCGGTGTCGTCCGGCCAGTACTTACAGCACTTCACCTCACACACACACACACACACACACACACACACACACACACACACACACACACAGACACACAGACCTTCATCAGAGGAGCACAGCTTCGAGTCCGGCTCGCAACGCTCAGAACTGCTGTTTCTTCTGTAACTGTCCAAATAAGCTGATTTATGCAACACATGTTTATTTATATTGCACATTTCATACACAATGGAAATTCAAAGTGCATTAGATAAAAATGATACAAAATAGTAAAAAATATGGAAGTTTCTGCAACAGTATAAAAAATGTAAAAAGTAACTGCGACTTGCAATTCAGACTGTTTTTCTCAGAATTTTGGCTTTACCTTTCACAATTCTGTTTTTCCCCCCACTATGGAATTTATATATATATATATATATATAAAAACTAGATAACTGCAACTTTTTAACTCATAATTCTGAATTTTTGTCATGCAAGATTATCTTTATTATCAAGATTATCACATTCTGGAGTTTTCTTCTCAGAATCGCAAGTTTATATTACATATAAATGTTATAATCAAATTTGCTGTAGAAGTCATCTCAACTTAAACTATACTGAACTATGACTTAAAAATTGAGGTGCATCTCATATAACTTAAAAAATAAAATGTTAACAATGTTAAATGTTAACTTAAAATGTTAACTAATCCTAAAAAATTGTTTTTTAACAGTAGCCGATCAGTTTTGATATGAAAAATACTACACTGTAAAATTATTTGTTGGTTTAACTTCCATTAAGTAGCCGAACCAACACGTTTTGATCAAACAATGCAAAATTTGAAACAACAAATCAAGTTTTGAGTTTATTTAAACTACAAATTTGAGTCGATACAAAGAGATTAGATTATTCAACAGAAACTCAAAATATTGAAATAAGTTATCTGAACAACATTTGTCGATCTAAGCTGAACTGAGACGAGATTTGTGAAAAGTTATGATGACGAATGATGAAAATGTTTTCACAGTGACTTTCTGAGGAGTAAATGCTGTCGAAGCTCGCCGTGTCTGACCTTTCGTCTGTGATGGATGCATGTGATAGCGCTCAGTTTGAAATGTCACCTGATCACATTAAATGAACCCTTCAGCGGCGGTGATGATTAACATCGTGCTCCTGATTAACACACGTATTGATGTTCAGATCAATGCACCGTGAGGATCGTCCTCCATACGCTCTCATTTCAACAGCCTTAACTCCTATTGATTCGATTTCTGAACACATAGAGCATCACGGATCAGCATCTGTTGCCACAGCAACCACAGATAAACCTCTATCAGTAGTTTCATCTGTTTCTGAAAACCATTTATTCATTTGCAACATTTAATGACTCTAACATGTCAAGAGGTGTAAGCATCAAATCAAAGCAATCTTCAATTAATGTGTTAACGTTCCTTAATCATTATTATTTTTTATTTTAATATTTTTTTTACAAACAAGCTTTTTTAAAGAAAAAAATTGATTACAATAATTAAATATGTGACCTCAAATGTTATAGTAGTAGGCCATATGCTACTAATTAAAATGAATTATTTAGTGCTTCCAGAAAAGCAATAGGAATAATTAAATTCCAAACAATTCCCATTAGTTAGTCAATAAACCTGAACATATTTCATTAATCAACATCTGTCAGCCAATCAGAATCAAGAATTCACCAATGATGTGGATTTTACCAAGAAGTTTTGCAAGTAATTAAATTAATATAATTAAAATGTAATTATGTGACCAAAAATGCTACAGTAGTAGTTCATAGGAAAGCACAATGAATTATTTGGTGCTTCATTAAAAGTCTATTAATAAAATAAAAATAACCAGTATTTTTACACTTTTAATTAATGTGAGTTTACACACCTTAATCATTATTTTTAAAAGAGTTAAAAAACATTTTAATGTAGTCTATGTGAAGAGTTTTGATTAATTATTTGGTGCTTCTTTAATATAAACAAACCTGGAATCATTAAATTCCTGAAAATTCCCAGTCAATAAACCAGGAATTCCATTCCTAACCCTATTTACAAAAGAGTTTTCTTTCTATTTTAAAATATTTTTTACATGCACATTTTGTCTTCCATAAATAAATGAATGAATTAATGTTAACAAAAAATTATGGCAGGCTATATTTTAAAAGTTTTGATGACTTATTTGGTGGTTCCTTAAAAAGAAATCGATCTAGAACCATCCTTAGTCAATAAACATGGACATACTTAATTATTCAACTTTTGGAACGTCTGTCACCCAATCAGAATCAAGTTTTGTTAGTAGAATAAATAAATTAAAACGAAAATATGAAGTATTCTAGCTAATCTTACAGTATTAAAGCTGGTAGGCTAGATGATGGTGCTTCTTTGAAAGAAAACAATTTCCTGAAAAATTCCCATCGCTAGTCAATAAACCTGGACGTACTTTATTAATTAAGCAACACCTGGAGCGTCTGTCAGCCAATCAGAGTTAACACCATTCACCAATGCACTGCTATAAAGCGACTCCAGAAGGATGTTCCCGAGTCCGCTCGTCTCCTGATGAGTGAGACAGGTGTCGAATCTCCCGGTGATGTAATTCACACATTAATGTTCTCAGCCACACATTACGCTCAGCTAAATGAGTTCTGCACTTCCAGATGTGACACGATACCCGACCTCACACGTCTGACACTCACAGAGCGACTCCATTACACTTCTCATGCAACGCAAATAAAACCTCATTATGTGGCAATATAATCCAGTCAGCAGAGAATCAGAAGTATTAGAACAGCAGCACTAATAACTCTCAGCCTGCAGCCGCACACGCTATCCCATCCAATAGAACACGAATAAACATAAGCACAGCGTATATGACAACATGATTACAAAATCCACTTTACAGTAAGACATCGAGCACAACAGAGAGAGAGAGAGAGAGAGAGAGAGAGAGAGAGAGAGAGAGAAGCGTGGGGGAGGACATACTTAATTATTCATCTTTTGAAACATCTGCCAGCCAATCAGAATCCAGAATTCAGCAATGCACTGCTATAAAGCGTCTCCAGAAGGATGTTCCTGAGGAATCTCTCGCGATGTAATTCACACATTAATGTTCTCATTCACACATTACGCTCAGCTAAATGTGTTCTGCACTTCCAGATGTGACATGATACCCGACCTCACACGTCTGACACTCACAGAGCGACTCCATTACACTTCTCATGCAACGCAAATAAAACCTCATTATGTGGCAATATAATCCAGTCAGCAGAGAATCAGAAGTATTAGAACAGCAGCACTAATAACTCTCAGCCTGCAGCCGCACACGCTATCCCATCCAATAGAACACGAATAAACATAGTCAATGAGTATATGACAACATGATTACAAAATCCACTTTACAGTAAGACATCGAGCACAACAGAGAGAGAGAGAGAGAGAGAGAGAGAGAGAGAGAGAGAGAAGCATGGAGGATTGAGACACGTGCTTTTTCCCAGCAATACATAGAGTGCAGAAATTCAATTTTCTCCAGCATCATTAGAGCCGGAATGTGATTGGAGACACGAGACGGAGACACACGAGAGTCTCCCGCTGAGACGAGCCTCCAAACGACTCCATCTCAGAGTCCTCCTCCGGGATCAGATGACAGAAAAACCATCGGATCCTTTCAGTAATTAGGACAGAATCTGTGTGTGAGTGAGGGAGAGAGTGTGTGTGTGTGTGCTTGAATATATGGTTTATGTGTATAATGACATGGGTATTTAAAATGTAAACATGGTTTATGGGGTTTACACTGTGTCCCTGTGAACCAAATATCTTAAAAAACATACTAAACATTTGGATGGATGGAACGATAAATGGATCAACAACAGATGGATGGATGGACGATGGAGGGATTAATGATGGATGGATGATGGATGAAGGGATTAACATTAGATGGATGGATTAAAGATGGATGGATGATGAATGGAGAGATTAACAATAGATGGATGGATGATGGATGGAGGGATTAACAATAGATAGATGGATTCATGATGGATGGATTAAAGATGGATGGAGGGATTAACAATAGATGGATGGATGGAGGGATTAACATTAGATGGATGGATGATGGATGGATGATGGATTGAAGGATTAACAATAGATAGATGGATTAATGATGGATGGATTAAAGATGGATGGATGATGGATGGAGGGATTAACAACAGATAGATGATGGATGGAGGATTTAACAATAGATGGATGGATGGATGGATGATGGATTGAGGGATTAACAATAGATGGATGCAGGGTTCAACAATAGATGTATGGATGATGGGTGGATGGATGGATGGAGGGATTAACATTAGATGGATGGATGATGGATGGAGGGTTCAACAATAGATGGATGGATGGATGATGGAACGATTTGGCCCACCGACTGAGCCTGGTTTCTCCCAAGGTTTTTTCTCCATTTCTGTCACCGATGGAGTTTTGGTTACTTTGTCTTGCTTAACTAAGGGACACTCGACTGATTGCACAGACACTATTGAAGAGAGCTGAACTGGATGATTACATCACTGAATCATCAATGAACTGACTTTAGCTGAAAAATGGATGATGGAGGGATTAATGATGGACGTATGATGGAGGGATTAACGATGGATGGATGATGGATGGAGGGATTAACAATTAATGGAGGGATTAATGATGGATTGATTAAAGATGGATGGATGGATGATGGATGGAGGGATTAACAATTAATGGAGGGATTAATGATGGATTGATTAAAGATGGATGGATGGATGATGGATGGAGGGATTAACGATGGATGGATGATGGAGAGATTAATGATGGATGGATGGATGATGGATGGAGGGATTAACGATGGATGATGGATGGAGGGATTAACGATGGATGGATGATGGAGAGATTAATGATGGATGGATGGATGATGGATGGAGGGATTAACGATGGATGGATGATGGAGGGATTAACAATTGATGGAGGGATTACTGATGGAAGGAGGGATTAAAGATGGATGGATGGAACTGGGCTGGCCGATATATTATGACATGATTATTCGGTAGGAATTTGTCAACCGATAAAATTTGTTTGTTATTGTCCTGCAAAAATTGCATTTTTGACAAACTATTTTCCTGTTTAATACTCTAAAGCTGCTTTGACAGAATCAGTATTGTATAAAGCACTATAGAAATAAAGGTGCCGTATGACATATGATTAACAGTAGATGGCTGGATGGCAGGATAGATAGATAGATAGATAGATAGATAGTTTCCTCCAGAATGCCAGAGCTGAGTGTGGCTGCAGATGGATGTCAGTGGAGCGCGGCGGTGGGTTTATGGGTCTCTGCAGGGAAGCAGTGCCGCTCAAGCCCACATTAGATCAGCATCATATAACAGACCGGCACCACACATCTGCACAGCTGGACTAGAGGAGATCCACGACTGATCACAGCCTCCATGAACTGAAGCTCTGTTCAACAGCATTATCAAAGCCATCCGTTCTGATCCGGCATCAGTCAACCGTTAGAATCAACAACATTATTATGATTAACAAATGCAATGACAAATGCATAATGAGCATCACGACTGAATGTTTGCGTTTTTAACAGAAATCATCCTCTACAGATCTACTGTATATGAGCAAACGACTCAATCAAATTATGAGTCTTTATATAACTGTCATGATGAGGTTTATTCAGTCTTACTGCATCCAGGTCTACTTTTAAACATGTTGAATTTTAATAATAATGAAATGGATCAAGCTGCTAATGACTGTAATTAAATGAGCTGATTTCAAAGGTGTCTATATCCAATGATGAAATATGTAAACTCATTCACAGCTTTAAATAAACAAATGTTTTATTATGTAAAAGGATGAAATGTAATTGTCAGTCTACAAAACTCTAGTCTGTCTGTAGACTGGGCGGTTTGTGCTGTTCTGTCTGATAATGAGCTTCATTGATCAGTTTCTGGCCACTTCACATTGATGAAGCCCAGAATGCATCATTTACTCAGCAAGTGATCCTGCGGGAGTCGATCACACACACTCATCTGAACTGCAGACACCAGCCAAACACACACACACACACCCAAGCACACACACACACACACACACAAACTCTACTACTGTTCACCACTGGTTATTGAATAGAACTGATCTGAAAAATGACTCTATTGTCTTCTGTAGAGCTGCTTTACAGCTGAAACAGAGTTTGTTTCATAACTGATGAACCTTGCAACATCAACACTTTTATTTTCCTGGTTATTACAGTGAAACAGTCTGTATTGTATAAAGCGCTATAGAAATACATGCGGCTTGATATGATTGTGAATGTAACTCAGAGATGATGCTGTGGTTTTGTGAGATTCTCAGCAAACAGCTGTAGTGCAGATGATGTGTGATGCAGATGTTCGCACAAACACACACTTTCACACTCACCCTGCCAACTTCCACCAGGTTGGTCACCATGACGATGGTTGCCGTGTTCTCCTGCCACACCATCCTCCAGAAGTCGATGACGGTCTCCTGCATCGGTCCTGCAGAGAGAAAACACACGACCGACTCAAACACAATCACACCTTCATCATCTTCAGCTTAATTGAACAACCTTTGAGGAGTTATTCCATTATGGGACCAATTCATCTGAATTAATGTTGTTTTTAATCAAGTGCTGACTCTAAAAAGAAAATTACTTTTGACAAATGATTAAAAGTGTTTTAATGGCTTTATGAGCTCTTAATGTGAGTTCAGACCTGCTCACACACACACACACACACACACACACACACACACACACTCTCTCTCTCTCACACACACACACACACACACACACACACACAGACACACACTCTCTCTCTCACACACACACTCACACACACACACTTGCATTTGTGGTTTACGGGGACTCTACATAGGCGTAATGGTTTTTATACTGTACAAACTGTATTTTCTATCGCCCTATGACATAACATTTGCTCAATTATATTATTAAAGCACCCAATAATGATGTGAAACGTGGATGTTTTATGTGTCTAAAGCATATGAAGTGAATAAACTCGTCTTCATCAGCTCACTGTTTTACATAAACCATGAGAAACTATAAAAACTTTCGTTTGACGCCTTCATTCAAGTGTTGGGTTCACGCATGCGCAGATCAGCGGCTCATCGGTCTTCGGTCCGAGTCGAACTGTTTCCTCAGCACTGAATGATTCATTCATCACAGGATCAGATACGACAGTATTTCGGCTCATTTGGAGTCAGAGTGACTGTCAGGCGTCTGAAAGTGACTTCTGATTCAGTAACTTGTAGATCTGTGCTGCTCGAGCCGCGAACTGATTCAGTCTGATTCGATGAACTGATTCAACTAGTTCACTAAAAAGAATAAGTTCAAAAGAATGATTCATTCATGAACCGGACAGCACTCTGGACCGTTTGCCTGAGGCTCTGGATTACAGTTAATAATGCTGTAAATAATGTTCAGTTTCTTGCACAGACTGATCGCTTCTCTTCATAAGACCTCGATATATCATCAGGAGCCACAGGTATTAATTCTGTGTTGCCTGTCGATGTGTTTTTGACTCTCAAAGTGACGGTAGCCATTGACTTGCATCTTATGATTCACAGAGAACCACGCTTTCAGCTAAAAATCTTCTTTACTGTTCTACTGAAGAAAACAAAGTCATCTTGGATGGCCTGAGGATGAGTAAATTAACAGCACATTTTCATTTAAGGGTGAACTATCCCTTTAAATCACAAACACACACAGACCTTTAATGCTACTTTGTCAAGAATGTTAAAATCTCTGCTTCGTGGAACCCAAATATGAAGACGAGAGCAGACTTTTCAGAAACTCTATGACAGTATAAGATACGACAGTATGTTGCTGTTCAGCTGAACTAGTTCACATTCAGGCTGTAAGAGCATCTCCATGTTCGTCAGTCGTGAGGCTTGAAACGCCCCTCGATGGCTCGAATGTCTTCTCTCGCTCCCACTCGGCCGGCCCACGAGTCTCAGGGGACGCTGGGATGATGGGAGGCGAGCAGGACATCTGCTGAGTGGGTTTGTAACGCCACACCGCAGCCTGTCAGACACACGCTCTCATCTTCAACAGTTACCGTCGGCACAAACACACACGCGTGCCAGTCTAGCAGAGGTGTTTCCAGAAACTGCAGCGTCTGCTTCACACGAGCAAATGATCTGCAACAGAACCTGCTCAAGCTCCTTCACCATCAGAACCAGCAGCAGATTCACTGATTCCTTACAGACTCTGCTCTACAGCGCCACCTACTGATCACCACATATCAAACAGTGCTACTCTTGCTTTGAATATTTGGTGTCTTTTGAACATACAGAACAAAATGATATTCCTCAAAATGAGCTCAAACAAAACTGACAACATTATAGGGTTTTATCATTAACTAAAACTATAAAAACATCTTCTTACTTTTTTACTGAAATAAAAATATAAAAAACTTATATTATCGTTAGCTAGAAAAAACTAAAAACTACAATGTAAAAAAAGGACTTCTCGAAACTAATACACATATTATTATTCATAATAATATAATTATTTATTTGTTGTACATTTTACAATAATTTTTTTTTTTCTACTTAAAAATTCAGCATAACTTGCCATTTCCTTGTAATTATTTGTGAAATTTACTAGAAATGTCTGAGTGAACGTTTCTATTTTTTTTTCAGTGTAAAATTAAAAATTAAAATGAACAAAACTATTGAAATTTTTTTTAAACTAATAAAAATGACAAAACATAACAAAATTACTAAAACTTTAACTCAATCTTAAGTGAAAACAGGAAATATAAAAATGAAATCAAATTCAAATTATTACCAAAATCGAATTATGAAAAATATATATATTTTTATTATTATTATATATCTTTTTTTAAATGTTTTTTTTTTAAATGCTTTTTTTTCCCCAAATAATTTTACATATCAAGCAGGACATTAATTTATGTATATTAATTTAACACTTTAATCAATTTAAGTATTATGTAAGTATTACGTAAATAAGAATTATAGCATGATTTTTAAATAACTTTTTTGTTAAACTACCAATGACTAAAATCTTAAACCTCAATATAAGTAATTTTAATCATTACCAGTAGTAATTATATTTGTCCCGACACCAGAACACTGTTTATTTAAACCAAAACATTACAGATTTCATAAGCCTCAATAATCACCACAAACTGAAAGACTAAATTCAGTTAACTTTACACATATGCATTACCGCACACAAAGCCATACATACTATTACTAATTGTTTTTATCATCTTCAAATGTAAATGATCCTGTAATCCAGCTCTAACCTGATAAATGTGAGGAATTCATTATTTCTTATTAGTATTCATTTCTGTGCAACAACGTGCATTGTGAAACATGCTGTGCAAAATAAATACATAAATTAATTAAAAAAGAATAATAAAATAGAGGATGTGGACGTCACGAAACGCTGGAGAAAAGATGTAAATTACAGCTAAATCTGTTCAAATCATAACCCTACTTTGCTTTGATTATTTCAATCATCTTTTAGGAAACATGCATGAACGTACAGTACACAGAAAAAGAAAAGCTAAAATAAGACCTGATATTATCGGATCTTAATATTGACCAAATCAGACTGATGCCAATAACTAAAAGCACTAATATGAAGCACTACCAGCAGGAGCTTCTCTCGCTCCAATCAAGAGGCTTTCACACGCAAAAGCACCGCAAACGCTTGATGACGCGCACCTGGGGCTTCATTCCCAGAATATCTTCAACTGCACATTACCAGGAAAATAAATGTGCTACTGAACTTATTGGAGAAGTTTCAGCAAAAAAAAAAAGAGAGTAAAACACAAGAGGAAACTTTATGCTGAAGTCTGAAGATTCTGCCAAAAAGGGGGAAAATTGCACACACATCCCGTATCACAAACTTCAGCTGCCAAGAGCTGCTGACAGTCATTTCTGGAAACCCACCATTTCTCATCTGATGTGTGTGAATGTGTGTGTGAGAGTGTGTGTGTGTGTGTGTGTGAGAGTGTGTGTGGGTGTGTGTGTGTGTGTGTGTGTGTGGGAGTGTGTGTGTGTGTGTGTGTGTGTGGGAGTGTGTGTGTGTGTGTGTGTGTGTGGGAGTGTGTGTGTGTGTGTGTGTGTGTGGGAGTGTGTGTGTGTGTGTGTGTGTGTGGGAGTGTGTGTGTGTGTGTGTGTGTGTGGGAGTGTGTGTGTGTGTGTGTGTGTGTGGGAGTGTGTGTGTGTGTGTGTGTGTGTGGGAGTGTGTGTGTGTGTGTGTGTGTGTGGGAGTGTGTGTGTGTGTGTGTGTGTGTGAGAGAGAGAGAGCTGAATTCTCCAATAACAGCATAATATAAAACACACTGATAGACGAAAGTCTCTGTGTGCTCATTAATATTACATGTTTGTAACACACACACACACACACACACACACACACACACACACACTCACACACACACACACACACACACACACACACACACACTGCAGCGTTGCTCATCTGCTTTAACTAAAACTAGTCCAATTTAACCATCAAATTAGAGCAATAAAACCAGAGGAAACTGCTGCTCAACCTGCTGAGACTGTCAGTGTGTTGTTATGTGGTTGCTAAGGTGCTCTGGCTGGTTGCTAGGGTTGTGTATCAGACGTTTGATTTGAGGAATCGTTCACGACTGGAACACACTAATGCTCAGGACTAGAGGTTTATCACTATCACTATCAGCACTAGCACTAGTGAGGACTGACGAACCAGCACTAATGAACGAGGGAAAGTTACTGATGATTTACTGGCTTTTGCTGGTTTTCCTACACTGATCTAATAACTGTGAGCTCAAGCTGCTGCGGAGAGTCCAGAGCTGCACTTACTGCCAGAGAGAGAGAGAGTGTGTGTGTGTGTGTGTGTGTGTGAAGCTCAACTGGACTGACAGCTGCAGCTCCAAACCTCAGCAGAGAACACACACACACACACACACACACACACACACACGACAAATCTCATTAAGATGTGAGCTCACCCAAAAAATTTAATTCTGTTCATTTATTCGCCACTTTAAAGACACTTCTAAGAAACCTTTATACTGTTTTTTGTTCTTTGTTGAGTTTGACGGCTGCTGATCTTTGTACATTTATTTTAGTCTCTGTTTGAGTGTGTGTGTGTGTGTGTGAGAGCGAGAGTGTGTGTGAGAGTGTGTGTCTGTGTGTGTGAGAGAGAGTGTGTGTGAGAGTGAGAGTGTGTGTGAGAGAGTGTGTCTGTGTGTGTGAGAGAGAGCGAGAGTGTGTGTGAGAGTGTGTGTCTGTGTGTGTGAGAGAGAGTGTGTGTGTGTGTGTCTGAGAAAATGATGGCCTGAGTGGCTTTAACATGCTGTCTGTCAAAGACAATAACATGCATAATACATAACACACGTGCAGTGCTGGGTAGATTACTGAGTAACTGCAGTCCAAATTACATGAGAAAAATTGTAGTAAGTAACCTAATCCATTACGTTACACACTTTGATTACTTTTAGATGACTTTTGACCTAACTCGTTTATCACATTGATTTAAATAGCATAATTTTGTAACATACTGATATAAAAATACAAAGAGAAAGAATGTTGCATTAAACAAAACATTACATCAACATTTCCCAAACTGGGGTTTGTGAAGAAACTGCAGGGATTTGCGAGTTTAATAATTAAAAAAAAGCTAATAATTACAACAATCAAAAATAAAACACTTACTAAAAAAGTAGTATTTTATTTGTTTACCTGCATGTCATGTGACCATTAACCAACCTCAGAGAACCATGAGCATGCAAATTTGTTACTTATAATTATTAACTTAAATTATCCTTAAGTTGAACCTATTAACCCTAGAATCTCAGGGGTTCTTCAAATAAATATATTAGTGAAAGAGGTTCGGCTGACAAAAAAAATTAAGTTTGGGAACTTCACACACATTACATATAAATCAGAAATAACATGCATTTGATTAATGCATTTGAAAGACACAAATCCTTCCAAAGACACAGTAATACATGGATAAATAACCCACTGAGTGATAATTAAAAATACAAATGAACATCAGTAGTCAATGCAATGTTGAATGCTGAGAAAACACTTCTTAAAAATGAAATGATTTGAAATGTGTGGCGTCTCCTTTTTCTGTGTTATTAGTCACCGTACTAGACTTTCTGAATTCATATAAGCAGCAGGCTATTTTGGAAAGGAAAAATTAAAAAGATGAACAACAAGAAGTAAGGAGAATCAATAAATTATGAATAACTAATTGCTATTCTGTGAATTATGTTTAATCATGTAATAAAAAAGTAACTGTAGTCTGATTAAAATGTAATATAATCTAATTCCAAGTACTCAATTTTTGGAATCTAATTATGTAATCCAGATTACATCTAATCAGTTTCTACCCAGCTGTGCGCAAGCGAGTATAGATTTGTGACCCTGCAGCACAAAAGCAGTGTTGAGTCGCTGGGGGATATTTGTAGCAATAGCCAACAATTTATATTATCACAATTATCAATGTTTCTTTTATGCCAAAAATCATTAGGATATTAAGTAAAGATCATGTTCCATGAAGATATTTTGTAAATGTCCTACCGTAAATATATCAAAATTTAATGTTTGATTAGTAATATGCATTGCTAAGAACTTCATTTGAACAACTTTAAAGATGATTTTCTCAATATTTAGATTTTTTTGCACCCTCAGATTCCAGATTTTCAAATATTGTGCTATCCTAACAAACCATACATCAATGGAAATATTATTTATTCAGCTTTTAGTTTATTCAGAGTGTGTGTGTGAGAGTATGAGTGTGTGTGTGTGTCTGTGTGTGAGTGCGTGTGTGTGAGTGTGTGTGTGTCTGTGTGTGAGTGTGTGTCTGTGTGTGTGAGTGTGTGTGTGTCTGTGTGTGTGTGTGTGTGTGCGTGTGTGTGTGTGTGTGTATGTGTGTGTGTCTGTGTGTGAGTGTGTGTGTGTGTGTGTGTCTGTGTGTGAATGTGTCTCTGTGTGTGAGTGTGTGTCTGTGTGTGAGTGTGTCTATCTGTGTGTGTGTGTGTGTGTGTGTGT
>NW_015507338.1:26062-28129 GCF_001515645.1 Sinocyclocheilus grahami | reverse complement strand
TGTGTGTGTGTGTGTGTGTGTGTGTGTGTGTGTGTGTGTGTGTGTGTGTGTGTGTGTGTGTGTGTGTTTGTGACTTATGACTGGTTTCGTGCTCCAGGGTCACATTTGTTCTTCACTCACTGAAATTGAATCCGAATGATCAGAGAACTGAGTGAAATACGTCACACAGCAGAATAAACGCTAATACAGTTTTTTTTTTTTAAACGTTGCTGTGTTAGTGAACATCGTTCAGCATGTTTGGTTTTGACGGACATTTTTAATGCACGAACTACACATTCTGTTGCTGATTTTTCAATAATTTGACAGATGTTTCGATTCATATTTTCAGTATTAGTTCAAGTTTAACAGAAGGCTGTTTTTCATCTGAACTATTCCATTAGTTGAGTCTCTCTCCTGCAGCAGAAGAGTAAGCTTTTCTTCTCATTGGGTAAAGCGATGGCCTTTTATCCGGTCAGATCTCTCGACAGTGACAGGGTTCATGCATTATTCTCTTACAAGCGCACAGAGGTAAAAATCTCCCATCAGCCCTGGGTTTCTCCCGGTACGTCTCACACCTCGACCCCAGGGCTGCGTCTCAGGACCGCTTCTGTTCCCACGCTTCACTCCTGTCTGTCTGTCTCTCATGTCAAGCTCAGAATGAAGATGATGAATTATGTATCACTGCAGCTCTCAGAGAATCCTGATGCTGAAGTCCAGCTCATAAACCCATCCTGAAGTCCTTTATGAAATCAGTCTGATGCCCTGCATTCGTTAAAGCTGTTACTGCCTCACATTTAAAGATGCAACACGTTTAATGATGGAGTGACAGAGAGAGGGAACGCCTCAGGCAGCACAGACGAAACCTCAGGCACTGAAGAACCTGAGAGACACTGAGACATCTATCTGAAGCTGCAAATATATTTATATAAATTGCACATCTGAATAGATAATGTCCACATATTATATATGACTATATAAGTAACTTAATTTAATTATATAAATGTAAATAATGAACAGTTTTCAAAGAAACGACTACTTTTATTCAGCAAGGCTGCATTAAACTGATCAAAAGTGACAGTAAAGACATTTATAATGTTACAAAAGATTTCTGTTTCAAATAAACGCATATTATACTGATTTCTGAAGATCATGTGACACTGAAGACTGGAGTAATGATGCTGAAAATACAGCTGCGCATCACAGAAATAAATTACAGTTTAACACAGATTCACATAGAAAACAGTTATTATACATTGTAATAATATTTCCCAATTTTTACTGTATTTTTGATTAAATAAATGTAGCCTTGCTGAGCAGAAGAGACTTCTTTTAAAAATATTTTTAAAATTACCAATCCAAACTTGTGAACTTATAACAGGTAGTGTTTAGATTTAAAAAATGTTAAAATAAATTAAAATCATAAGTCTCAACACATCTAAGATGAATAGTTCATATATTAAAACATTTAAAATACAGTAGATAAAATGTTGAAAATAAATTGTCTAAAATATAATTATACATCTTTAAAATGCTTTGCCGATTTTGTCTATAAAACAGTTGTGGTAATAAAGCCCTTATTAAAGATATTTGAAGAGAGTGTGATGGATGTGTTAGTATGCAGAGAAACACGCTGGGCCCTCGTGCATGTGTGTGTGTGTGTGTGTGTGTGTGTATAAGTGTGCTTTAATTGAGACACGGAGGAGAGCAGCATGCAATGCTCTAATAAACAGTTAATTATGCAACTCCCCACACCACACCAGCAGATTGAATCTGCATCAGAGACCTCACACACACACACACACACACACACACACCCATCAGCTTTAACCCGTGAGCGCATCTCTGCCGCCACTGCCAGCCCTCGGCAGGCCAGATTAGATGAATGACAAACGCACTTCTGTTAATCCATTTATTTAATATGCCACTCGTGTGCCGCACATCACAGCCAGACCTGATTAATCGCTCAGGAGACGTGAAGGCCGGCTCAACACACACACACACACACACACACACACACTCACTCTCTCTCACACTCACTCACACACACACACACACACACACACACACTCACTCACACTCACACACACA
>NW_015507338.1:25045-25319 GCF_001515645.1 Sinocyclocheilus grahami | reverse complement strand
ACTCTCTCTCTCTCTCTCTCTCTCTCACTCACACACACACACACACACACACACACACACAGACAAAGAGAAAAGGATGTCAGGCTCTCACCTTGTGTAGCGATGTAGTGATTCGGCCTGTGATAGCCCTGAAACACAAACAGACAGACCATCACATCATCACATCATATTTTATACATATGTGTGTGTGTGTGTGTGTGTGTGTGTGTGTGTGTGTGTGTGTGTGTGTGTGTGTGTGTGTGTGTGTGTGTGTGTGTTTGTTTGTGTGTGTGTG
>NW_015507338.1:0-7493 GCF_001515645.1 Sinocyclocheilus grahami | reverse complement strand
GTGTGTGTGTGTGTGTGTGTGTGTGTGTGTGTGTGTGTGTGACAGTGTGTGTGTGTATTTGTGTGTGTGAGTGTGTGTTACAGTGTGTGTGTGTGCGTGTGTGTGTGTGTTTGTGTGTGTGAGAAAGTTTTATTTTTTTATCTTTTGCTTTATACAATACAGATTGTGTCAAAGCAGCTTTACAGTGTTAAACAGGAACATAGTTTGTCAATAATGCAAGAGGACAAAAACAAACAGTCAGTTTTTCAGCTAAAGTCAGTTCATTGATGATTCAGTGATGTCATCATCCAGTTCAGCTCTCTTCAATAGTGTCTGTGCAATAAAGTCAACAATATCGCCACAAATGAAGTGTCCCCAACTAAGCAAGGCAGAGGTGACAGCGGCAAGGAACCGAAACTCCATCGGTGACAGAAATGGAGAAAAACCTTGGCAGAAACCAGGCTCAGTCGGTGAGTGAGTGTGTGCGCTCGTGCTCTTGATATAATGTGATTGTGGCTTGATGTGTGTGTGTGTGTGTGTGTTTGAGTGCGGTGACCTTTGTGAGAAGGTCACGGCTGCTTCTGTACTCACATCAACGTAATTAGCATTAATGTAATCAGAGTTCTGCTCGCCGTCCAGATTCTGCAGCCGCACGCGCGAGTGATCATCTGCAAACACACACACACACACGCACACGCACACGCACACGCACACACACACACACACACACACACACACACACACACACACACAGACGCACACAGACGGACATCAGCGTCTCAAGTTGTGTGTTTCTCTCCAGTTCCTGCGTAATCTGATGGTCTCTGTGTCCAGATAACACGCGTGTGTAATCTAGAGATTCTCACAACCTCACAGCTTGCAACCTACTGTATATAATATTTGATATATTATCATTATAATTATTATAATACATATTACCAGTATATATTATATATTGTTGATTGGCGTAAATTAGAGCATTTTAGGAACTTAAAGGGGTGGTTCAGTGGTCTTTTTCTAGGCTTGATTGTGTTTATGGGGTGCAGGCTAACATGTGTTAATGCCTCGTTTTAAAAAAATTCATTATTTTTCAGATAATTTACTTTTATTCCACACCGCTCTGTCCCTTCTCTGAGAAACGGGCTGATCTTTTCTTTCTGATGTTTTTATGAAGCCCCTCCCTCAGAAATAGGCGAAGTGCTCTGATTGGTTAGCTAGCCCAGTGTGTTGTGATTGGCTAAACCGCCTCTAGTGTGTGTTAAAAAAGTGAAATCACAATTAACCACCCCTTTAAACAAATTAAAATTAACGCGAGTCGCAGATTGATATGAAAATGATCAACACATTTATAACAGAACTGATTTTGGAGCAAGAAATCTTGACTAACTTTATAACCAGAGCCTAAAAATAACATTTTGGCAGTGAACTGAGAAAATATACCATACATTTTTTTTTCTGGCCATGAAACTGGTTGTGCATTATTTAATTACAAAACAGACAGAACAAATTGGAAACACATCTAAGATTTATTTATGTATTTATTTATTTAAAAATTTATTAAGAGTTTAATTAAAATGCTTCTCTTGAATGTTACGCTTTTTATTTCTAAAACGCTTGTTATATGAGTTTAAATGTAAGCTGGGGTTTGCGGGGCCCAAGTGCAGGTTGTACCTGAGGGCCTCGTTTGAAATCGTGCAAATTGCACAAATAAATAAACAGAACAAAGATACAAATTAAACAACGATTTGATTTTTTCAGGTTTGTAGGTGTTCAGGTACAGAATCCAAATAATCAAATGTAAAATAGCATGGCATAGTCTTCACTGTATGACTTAAATATAGATTAATTTTTAAGTAATTCAGGCAAGAGCAGTGAGTGATTTTCTCTCTTCTATTTTTTCTTGGATTATCATTAAGGACAGAGACAGCAGCTGGTAAATTAGGCGCTGTCTCTTTAAGACACAATGCATGGATCGCATATAATGACACACATCTGACGTTCACGTAGGACGTAATCGACAGTTCCCCTTCAGGAACTCGAGCTGCGTCGAACGCTTTGGGAACGCCTTTAGCGAGACTATGCTCTGAATCGTGTGTGTAATCAGACCGATGGATGGGCGCGACGTCACGGATGGGGTGACGTGTGACCAGGAAGCTATAAAAGCACATGAGGTGGATACAGCGGCAGCTTCTGTCATTCAGCGAAGTGCTCTGTGTGTGTATGTCCTATTTACCGTTGTATGTCACTTTTGCCAATGATAAAGCAATGCCAAAATCTAAGCACAAGACAAATAAAGGGGATGATAAAGGCAAACAGCAGTTTAGGTTTGTGTTCCTCCCTGTCCTCGCTACATCACGGGCGGGGATACACACAGCCTTTGTGTTGTTTGTCTGGGAGCAAAGCACGCCGAGTCAACTCTCGAGGGATCTGACTGCCCGCATTGTGAGCGCCTCTCAATGCGGACGCTTCGCTCCCGGAGGGCTCTCTTTGAGGAGGAAGCCCTCGCCAGCACTCCCCGCGGCTCTGGTCCCACGTCTGCCGAGGCAGCGTGACGATTGCGGTCATGGGGCTCGCAGCTGGATCTGGTGAAGGGAATGGAGACGGGCGAGTCCTTTTCTTCTCCCTCTGCCACCGGATCCAGCGCCACCTCCCAGGGTTCGGAAGCATGCTCCGACGGAGCAGTTTCTTCCCCCATGGGAGAGGGCTCGGTGCTCAGACTGTCGTCCTCCGAGGAGGGCGATGGTGAGGGCGCCGCAGTATCCCCACAGTCTGCACAGTATGAGGAGCTCGTGGAGGTGATAACTCGTGCCGTGGCCAAATTAAATATCGAATGGCCCGCCGAGAAGCAGGCAGAACCTGTTAAAAGCTAATTAGATTAATGTTTTTTACGGTCTAAGCCATTCCCTCCACGCCGTTTTTTTCCGACCTCCACACTGAGGTGTCGAGATCGTGGTGGAAACCATACTCGGCCCGTCTCATTAGTCCGTCTCTGGTTGATGATTCTAACGTCACGGGATTAAATGAGTGCGGTTTTAGGGCGATGCCCCGGATTGAATGGACGCTCGCGAGCTATCTGTCTCCCGGTGTGGCCCTTAAAGCCCCGGCACTGCCCACCAAGCCACTTCAGCGCTGGTGGGCAAAGGGTACACGGCAGCAGGTCAGGCTGGTGCATGCCTTCACACGGTGGCTGTTCTTCAGGCGTACCAAGCAGACCTGCTTAAAGAGTTAGATGAGCGTGAGGAAGTTAAAGTCGATGATATAAGCGAACTCCGGCGAATCGCTGATTTGTCCTTCCCCGCCATGAAAGAGACCACCAAAGCTATCGGGCTTCTGTGGACCGTCCTTCTGGCTAAGAAATCTTCGACAAAGAAGCCCTGATGTTTGTGTCCCAGGGCTTCTGAGGGCAGCCCCCGCTGGGGAAGAGCGGTGTACACCTCATTATACGGTGCCCGTCTCTCCTCAGTGCCCTCAGGAGGCCGAGCTGTTAACCCTGCCACTGCCGGTGCTTCAGGACTGTAGAAAAAGGTTACAGAATTCAGTTTGGTTCTCCTCTGCCTCATTTCAACGGGATCGTTTCAATGGTGGTGGGTCCCGAACAGGCTCCGGTGTTAGAACAAGAAGTAAATACTCTGCTGAGGAAGGAGGCCATTGAGGTGGTCCCTCCTCTCGAAAGAGAATCCGGGTTCTACAGCCGGTACTTCATTGTACCGAAGAAGGATGGGGGGTTGCGTCTGATTTTAGATCTGCGTCAGTTGAATCGCTCAGTCATACAACTGAAGTTCAAGATGCTCACTATCAAACAGGTCGTGTCTCAGATCAGGTCCGAGGGCTGGTTTGTCACAATAGATCTAAAAGATGCATATTTCCATGTCTCCATCCTTCCTCAACACAGGAAGTTCCTGAGGTTTGCACTCTCACCCCGCACATTCACAAAGTGTGTGGATGCTGCTCTGGCTCCACTGCAACTCCAAGGCATCCGCATTGGTTGATTCTAGCTCAATCAGAGCAGACGGTGGTTCGACATCGAGTTGTCGTTCTCACCCATATAAAAGAGTTGGGATTAAGACTAAACGCAAAGAAAAGTGTGCTTTCTCCATTACAGAGGACCATTTATCTAGGTGTGATGTGGGATTCGACCACGATGCAGGCAGAACTGTCTCCTGCTCGGATCGAGTCGATCCTCACTGCAGTCGCAAGAGTCAAAGAAGGCCGGTCACTCACTGTCAAGCAGTTTCAAAGACTGCTGGCTCTGATGGCAGCTGCGTCCAACGTGATACCTTTTGGCCTGCTGTACATGAGACCCCTACAGTTGTGGCTCAAGACCAAGGGGTTTTCCCCGAGAGGAAATCCGCTTCACACGATCAAGGTCATGCGGCAATGCTTTCGTGCCTTAGACATGTGGAGGAAAACTTGGTTCTTGTCACAGGGCCCAGTGCTGGGAGTTCCTTGTCATCGCGTAACGTTAACAACAGATGCGTCCCTCAACGGTTGGGGTGCGGTCATGAGTGTCCACCCTGCCCGTGGTCTGTGGAGCGGTTGCCATCTCACTTGGCACAGCAACTGCCTGGAGCACTGAAATACTTTCTGCCGGACCTAAGAGGTCACCATGTGGTGGTGCACCGACAACACATCGGTGGTCTCTTATATCAACCACCAGGGAGGTCTGTGTTTTCGCCCCTTGAACAAGCTGGTGCACCAGATCCTTGTGTGGGCCCAAGGGAAGCTCCTTTCTCTAAGAGCCATTTACATCCCTGGGCATCTCAATATGGAAGCAGATGTCCTGTCGAGGCAGGGGCCGAGGTGGTGAAGCAGATATGGAGAGTTTTTGGCAAGGCTCAGGTGGACCTCTTTGCGACTTAGGAGACATCGCAATGTCCCCTATGGTTCTCGCTGACTCATCCAGCTCCACTGAGGCTGGATGCCATGGTACAGACTTGGCAGAGGCTTTGTCTGTACGCTTTTCCCCCGATCGTTCTGCTCCCGGGAGTTCTGGAGAGAGTGCGCCGGGACAGGGTCCCTCTGTTACTAGTAGCCTCGTTCTGGCCAGGCTGAGTATAGTTCTCGGACCTATTTCCCTTCTCGATGACTCTCCATGGGAGAGCCCCATCAGGAGGGATCTCCTCTCACAGGCGGGGGGTACGATCTATCTCCCCCGCCCGGAGCTGCGACTCTGGGTGTGGCCTCTGAGGGGGCACAACTCGTAGCTTCCGGTTGCTCAACCGAGGTTGTTGAGACTATCCTCCAATACAGAGCTCCCTCTCAACGAGGAAACTGTATGCCCTGAAGTGGAAACTCTTCACTTCCTGGTATAGAGATCGCCAGCTTGACCCAGTTAACTGCCCAGTCGGTTCAGTGCTAGAGTTCTTGCAGGCTAGATTCTCTGCAGGGTTGACCCACTCCCCCCTGAAGGTGTACGTGGCGGCTATAACTGCTTACCACGCCCCTCTCGGTGGTCAGTCTGCAGGAAGACACCCCCCTGGTTACACGTTTCCTCTGTGGTGCGCTGAGGCTGAGGCCTCCCGTACGACCTCGTTTTCCAACATGGGACCTGGCCGTGGTCCTGGAAACCTCCGTTCGAACCTATCGAGGAGGTTTCAGATTCGAGTTTGTCTTCTTGTTAGCCATCACTTCACTGAACAGAGTCGAAGATTTCCAGGCATTGTCAGTGGCCCCCTCCTTCCTAGACTTTGCGCCCAGCTTGGCCAAAGCTTTTCTGTACCCCAGGCTGGGGTACGTCCCTAAAGTGCCCTCCTCAGTACCACGGCCCGTCGTACTTCAGGCTTTCTGTCCTCCCCCCTTTAGGAAGCCTGACCAGCAGAAGTTAAATTGCATGTGTCCACACATATGTCTACAGAGCTGCCATGTGGAGGAAGTCTGACCAATTATTTGTTTGTTATGGTCCTTCCAAGAAGGGTGCCTGCCACTAAGCAGACCCTCAGGAGGTGGATTGTTGATGCCATTACTATTTCATATGAGTCCTCTGGCCTTCCCTCACCCTTAGGGGTCAAGGCTCACTCCACCCGAAGTGTGGTGGCCTCTAAGGCCTTCCTGTCGGGTGTGGCTATGCAGGATATATGTAACGCTGCGGGCTGGTCCACGCCGCTCACCTTCATCAGGTCGACCTCGACATTCGTACCGCTCCTGGTTCCTCCGTCCTCTTGCCGTAGTTGTGCTGAAGTCATACACACTACGGAGGGACTTGAAAGTCTGGCGGCGTGGGCATCTCATTCCCAAAGCATTCGACGCAGCTCGAGTTCCTGAAGGGGAACGTCTCAAGGTTATGTTTATAACCCTAGTTCCCCAAGGGAACGAGATACTGTCTCCACCTCACGTGCTTTTATAGCTTCCTGGTCACACGCACACCCCGTACGTGACGTCACGCCCATCCATTGGTCTGATTACACACACGATTCAGAGCATAGTCTCGCTGAAGGCGTTCCCAAAGCGTTCGATGCAGAGTCTCGTTCCCTCGGGGAACTAGGGTTACATATGTAACCTTGAGACGTTCTCCGAGGATACTCGCCAAGACTGCTATTCCAACATAATTTCGTATGCATTTGTCCGTTCAAGTGCAAGAAGACGCAAAACTCAATTCAGTGTTAACAGGCTGTGAGACGCGCACAGAATGCTGAATTCGGCTCTTTTGTGTCTTTTTGTGCTTGCATTTTTAAATTGGCGGGGTGTATGTTCAAGCACATGAAGATGTGAAAGAGAGCTAAAGTCTGTGTTTGTCTGAGACTACAGTCAGTTCAGTTATTTCACGTCTTCTTGTGCTTTAAATGCTTTAAAATCTCTTGAATGTTTAATTTGGCAAAAACACATGCGAACAATAAGCTTTCATGACGCGCTTCTGTCCTTCATGCTGGCCTTGAGCAGTCGGATGAAATCGCCCCTAAAATCATCACCACCACCTTTCTCCCCACTGGTCCTGGTGTGTAATATTGTAAACTGTATTCATCCAAATAAATTAAATTTGTCTTATATTTTTGTCCATGGGTGTTCTAGCTTATTAATAAACGTTCACCTTTTGATTATTACTGTTGCCTCTAGTAATTATGTGAGTGATTTCTAATTTCCAACCCATTTTAAGCCAGCAATATAGTCACTTTTAAACAATAGTTGAGTAAAATAAAACAACCCAGCATGTTGGGTCAAACGTTTAACGCCACCAGCTGGTTCAAAATAACCCGGCATGTGTATATTTTACCAGCGCTGGGTTGTCCCCCCCAATTTTTTTTTAACCCAACATTTTTTTTTACAGTGTATATGAACTTCAGCTTAAAGTTAAATTATTTTTCTATTTCAAACACACACACACACACATGCACAAATACACACACACACACACACACATCACTGTGTGTGCACATGTGTGTGTTTGTGTGTGTCTTAATTGATAGCATCCAGCAGAGGAAAGATCCTTCAAAGTGTGACGCACACCGCAGATGAAACTGCACGGCATGCTGGGAATTGTGTTCTCACACACAAGCGTGGCTGTTGTAGGCGTTTAACAC
>NW_015507337.1:80128-85113 GCF_001515645.1 Sinocyclocheilus grahami | reverse complement strand
ATTACCGAGCTCGGAGCCCTCTCCCCGGACAGCACGCCAAATACGTACAAAAATACAATACAAAAACTTTACTCGGTTCATTATAAGTAAGTGTGAACTCGTGAAAGGAAAGATTCATTGTACTTGTGAGATTCAGGTCAGGTGTCATAGAAACATGACTGGCTGATTTTCAAAATGCCTCAGCAGATCCATGCTAATGAAAAACCAATAGGTTGCAAGAGAATTTAGGGGAACTTATGGCGCTTTTCCACTGCATGGTACGGCACGGTACGGCTCGGTACGGCTCCGCGCCGGGCCCCTTTTGGGGGGGTTTCCCTGGGGGACGTTGATGTTTTATTAACAAGTTTCGGGAGGAGCGCGCACAGATAATTAACACGGCCAGTTCATCATCAGTAATTACACCATCTATCCAATCAGCTCAAGAGAGAACCTCTATAAATAATCAAAGCAGCCTTACCTCCATTATCTCCCGTCCTTAGCATCCCTCCACCACCCCGACTCCTCACCTTCAGCCCGTTCCTACCCCAGCACGGGAAGGAACACTCGGGGGGAGCATTCTGGGTCCGGGCTTAATCCCGAGCTCGGACCCCTCTCCCCGGCCAGGGGGAGGACCCCGGGCTCGAGAGTAATTACCGAGCTCGGAGCCCTCTCCCCGGACAGCACGCCAAATACGCATAAACTTTACTCGGTTCATTATAAGTAAGTGTGAACTCGTGAAGTGATGTTTTATTAACAAGTTTCGGGAGGAGCGCGCACAGATAATTAACACGGCCAGTTCATCATCAGTAATTACACCATCTATCCAATCAGCTCAAGAGAGAACCTCTATAAATAATCAAAGCAGCCTTACCTCCATTATCTCCCATCCTTAGCATCCCTCCACCACCCCGACTCCTCACCTTCAGCCCGTTCCTACCCCAGCACGGGAAGGAACACTCGGGGGGAGCATTCTGGGTCCGGGCTTAATCCCGAGCTCGGACCCCTCTCCCCGGCCAGGGGGAGGACCCCGGGCTCGAGAGTAATTACCGAGCTCGGAGCCCTCTCCCCGGACAGCACGCCAAATACGTACAAAAATACAATACAAAAACTTTACTCGGTTCATTATAAGTAAGTGTGAACTCGTGAAAGGAAAGATTCATTGTACTTGTGAGATTCAGGTCAGGTGTCATAGAAACATGACTGGCTGATTTTCAAAATGCCTCAGCAGATCCATGCTAATGAAAAACCAATAGGGTGCAAGAGAATTTTGGGGAACTTATGGCGCTTTTCCACTGCATGGTACGGCACGGTACGGCTCGGTACGGCTCGGTACGGTTCACTTTTGGGGGGTTTTCCACTGGGTACAGTACCTGGTACTTTTTTTAGTACCACCTCGGTTGGGGTTCCAAGTGAACCGTACCGTTACCAAAACATGGTTCAATACGGGATGGGGGGATGTGATATATGAGCCTTTGATTAGGTTGTTCTGGTGTGACAAAGCACTTCTACTCTTCGCTCTGATCACCCAGTTGTAAAGAAAGTTTGAAATATGGGGCAAAGTATTATTTTTTTTCAAAATAAGTCGGGACACTAAAAATAGAGCTGAAGTACAGGACTGTTCCGGGAAAAACGGGATGCCTATTTTATTGCCTATTATTGCTCTATTTTGCCAACAAAAATGGTTCCAAACACAGCCACAGTGCTGTTTTGCGTCTCAGAGCATTGTGACGGTGTTTCGTTCCTGAATGAATCAACCATTTAAATGAGCAATGGCTCACTTATTAATAGTGACTTGCTGCCACATACTGGCGGTTTTAATTTCACACTTAAAGTATATTTTCATTTTTTTCATTTTTTTATTAATTCAAATATCAGTATTCAACGTTTTAGGATTAAAATATTAGAACATTATTTGTGCATTTGGTACTGCAGGTTAAAGCACCCCATGTCAAGCTGCATTGTAAATACATCTAAATGCCACTTCAGATGCAACTTTTGTGTTTCCTCTGCATTGCAAAGATAAATTTAGTTGATAATGATTTTATTAGTTTGATAATAGCCCCAAATACCGTATCGTTCTAATTGACTTTATTTATTAAATATAAGAATTTGACGCAAAAGATAATGCACACTTCTAGAACAAATGGCTTTATAAAGGTAAAGATGCCCATAAGGGTAACAAATCTCTTTAACCTTGTTGGAAAATCTGTAACAGATCGGCCAGGCTCCACCACCACCCAATCACAACGATCCCTCTCACCTGAGTTCTGAGCACCTGCACCTGTCACCAATCAAGCACCTCATTACCAGCCTGCATAAAACCACACACCTCAGACACCCTCACTGTCCAGTCTCGTATACACGTAGAGGACTCAATGACTTTGCTACTGCTTCCATTTGAATACTTCCTGCATTACTTACCTCCTGTGTTCCTCGTCTCTTGTTCCTACTAGTTCCCGGATCGCTGAGGTGTGTGCTCCTCCTGCCTGCATTCCAGCTCCTGTACAGCCAAAGACCCGGATTACCCCGCTCATCATATCCTTCAAACTATTCCCTCACCATCACATCCTCTGAACCCTACCCCAGTACTCTCTGTGACCCAATAAACCTATTTGATTTATACTAACCTGTTGCGTCAGACCTCTTCTGTTACAATAACGAGGACAAAACATAAAATAAAAAAATTATTTTTATTTATTTATTGAAGGGTGTGTGGTGGTGGTGAGGTCTTAAGGGGACCCCTCAAGAGCTTTGACAATTCAAACACTGGTTAATATCCTTTCCCCCTAATTATTGGTATATTTTCCAATTGAATTTGGCTTTGTGGGTTTAACCATTAGACTCTAATGCATAGTCCACACTCTTATGTGTGGAGTGAAATTAGACTTCTGACATGCTCTAATGAAATATGTGGGTGAAACGTGTAGTCGTGTCCTCTTACAAATTGGTTTACATAATATACTGAAATGTTCTTGTTTTTTCTTTATGTGATCTTTATTTGATCTACCATTCATATTTACTAGTCATAAGAGTCTACAGATGTCCATCACAGAAAATATGCTTTTGTGTTGAGATTTGTGTATGAATAATGTCTATGTCTAACAGTACTTCTGTCAGGATCACTATCATCAAAATGATAGATACTTAGCATAAAGTTTGGTTTGGCGGTATGGTTCTGTTCTGGGCAAAAACCTCCCTGCCCATCCATGCAGCCTGTCATGAATGAGCAGGGAGAGCAGCAATAATAACCCCCCAGGGTTAACAGAACAGAACAAGGCACGTACTTAATGATACTTAAGTGTAACACTTTATTCAAGAGTCTGATTAGCAAGGGATATCAGAAAGCCAAGTCCTGACTGTGGCGAAAGGTGGAGCTGGGGATGGAGGAGGGTGATTTGCTCCGGAGCAAGCTGAAAAGCTGCTGAATAATACTGAATAGAGCTTATATAGGAATGCCAAGATAGGTGTCGTATTCCTATAGGTAGATGTGATCAGCTGAGAATCAGCTGATGCAAGCTTGACTCACGTGACCTGCCAGAACTAATGCTAACGCTTAATTTATTCTGATTTATATCAGTAAGGGGTATCTGGAATGAAAGCACAAGAACAAGACAAAACACCAACTACAGGTGTCCAAAATGCTGAGGAAAGTGCTAAAAAAATTCACATGTAATTACGACTTGAGTGAGTGAGATATAAAGGTTTGTTCATCTCTGAAACCCCACTGATCAAACTAATGGACTTCAGACCTCCTACAGAGACACATTAATATGAGGTGAAAATTATCATTACTTATAGTAATCATATTTTTATATAAATTAATCACCAGTATTAAAACACTATTAAATATTAAACAGTATTAAATAACAAAAGATGGTAAAAAGACATTGCATATGAAGACACTTTGATGACACATATTCTACTGTAAATTATATTGGAATAATAATGGAGTCACACAGTTCTCAAAGTTGGTTGTTTCCAATCTGCCAATAATGAGATAAGACTGAGAACAGCAGGACATTCAGACTGTGCTTTTCTAAATACATATTCTAAATTCAAATTAACGCACACTTTGAATCTGGCCTTGTAACTGTGTAACATAGGTGTCATAAAGATAATTTACACAATGCATAGAAGTTACATAGAGGTGTTATATTGCACTTAATTCAGATGTTGGTCCTTCAGGACACTTTAGGGGGGTGTTTGTACATGGGAGAGACGGCCTGAAGGGGGGGGGGGGGGTTCTGGAGTGCTCTGTAACACCTGCCAGAAGGAAGAAGGAAAAAGGTTCAAAGAGTTTTTGTGTGGAGGGTCAGTGATGATTTTATCTGTCCAATAAATAATTAATTTATCTTCTGCCTCTCCATGCACGTACTACAGTGACAACAAATGAACTATTTCAAAAGTCATTAACTACCTTAATAAATCAAAACATTCCCTGTGAACAAGCTAATCATTTAGAATAAAAAAGGCCAAACATATTTGAATATTTAAATAAATAATTTAAAAATACTAAAAAAACATTATCTGAAAATGAAAGTGCTAGCTAATTTAATGTTACTCCTCAATACACCCTGACAGATCCCAGAACAGTTGCAGATTGAGAACGTAAAAAATTACTGTGTAGAATACAATAACTTTTACATAATAACATTTAGAAAACAATTACACATATAAGTTTTAGCTGTGAAAGAAATTCTGCAGGTTATCCCCTGCAGTAAAATGCCATTTTCAATTACTCTCCTAATTCTACGTTTAGAAAAGAAAAAAAAGAAATAAATTCCCTCCAAAATAACATTCATTAACAAAACCAGACCTCTCAGAAGTCCATTTGAGACAAGAACCTGTCCGAATATATCTACACAAAACACTGTCTTGAACGTATGTGTCTAAGCACACTGCAAATACATTTGTGTGCATTTTTAGTGAGATCATAGAACATCCACACTAGCATAAATCTCAATCTCTCTCTCTCTCTCTCTCTCTCTCTCTCTCTCTCTCACACA
>NW_015507337.1:71697-80115 GCF_001515645.1 Sinocyclocheilus grahami | reverse complement strand
CTCTCTCTCTCTCTCTCTCACACACACACACACACACACACAAATCAACTTTTAACTAAACATTAGTCATCCTCCTATTTTTCTTATACAATCAATGTTTTGTTTTTTTATTTTATTTTATTTTATTTTATTTTGGAAGCAACTACTTTATTATGGTCTAAATGCTATGCCATTCTGATCCTTGACAGTGTGTGTCACTCTACGGCTCCAAAATATGTGTATGCAGTTCAGTGATTTACAGTTTTTCTCAATCGATTTGACACATTTCTCCAAACTCTGGCCACTGTTCTCAAAACAGTTAACACAGGCATCTGAATACTTTATAATTATCCTAAACACATTGTACGTTTTCATTCATTTTCTTCAAATTACAAATCATGCAAATCATTTTCTCAAAACGATGTGCACAAAACTCTCAAATGTTTTCGCAATAGTTAATACAACCAACCAATACTTCAAAATAACTAAAATATTTTTTTTTTTACACAAATCACAAACGTGTATGTACTATTTGTCCAATTTAAAGACACAAATACATAGAATGAGCAAATGTTTAAGACTGAGATTTTTGTAATGGTAATTGATCAATGTTTATATGTATGTACATAAAAGCCTATATTAAAATCTGTTCATCATATAAAGTGAACGTGTCTTTTTAGAAGACTTGGATTAAATCACTCAAAGCTTGAAATAATGATTGCCTTGAAAAAACTGGATGAACACAAAAAAAAATCAGATATTAAAATATCTATATAGCAGTATATAGTATGTGGAAGCTTTGCCAATGGTACTGAAAATGATTCATCATGAAATCAAAAATGACCCTACTTACTTTTTTTAGTGCACATTTTGTGCAATTTAGTGCACAACTATACTTATTAACTACAGTACTAATATTATGAAGTTCTCAAAGATTTTCTTCCATTCCACATAAACTTCATCTGACATTTGAATTATCCAGCAAATGATTTAACGTTAATTACAACAGAAAGATGAACATCATTTTGTGCCATACATTCCAGCTATTAAAAAAACGATTAGAAAAATGCAATCTATATTTAATAAGAAATGTGATAAATAAGTTCCCTTCCGAGGGAACTTCGAACTGCATCCTCTAGGGGTCGCTATGGGGAACGCCTTCAGCATGACCGGTGTCTGAAGCATACATCTAAAAATGACAATATCATTGGCCGGCAACAGCCTATGACGTCATTAGGCGCCGGGAGAACACATCATCCTTTTCTTCGTCTTCACTTTTATTTGAAGCGTGCATTCTGGTAAGAACGTAATCTTTCCTCTTTAAAATCATGGCGAGCACTAGTGAGGCATTTAAGAAGTATGTGGATCCATGTCCTCGTTATTTGACACCTGATGATATACACGATCTTTACGTCCTTTGTTTGGGTGAAGAGCATGCGCGCGATGTCCTCGAGTGGGCAATCTGCATGCATTGTGAGCTTTTTTCAATAAAAAGGCTCCGCTCTCGTTTGTCCCTCTTTTCGAGGAAAGAGAAACAGCCGTCAGCTCACCGGGGTTCAGGTTCCGCCTCTTCTGAAGCACGGAGAAAAATGAGCTTGTGGGTATCGCAGGTGGACCTGGCTGATGAGTTGAGAGAGGGTCTTTCCCTTTCGTGCTCGTCAGTTGTGGACGAGAGTGAGCTGCTGGATGACGATGCTATTTCTCTTACATCGTCTGATCCAGCGACTAGTGCTCTGCTGGCTCCAAGCCAGGAAGAGCAGGAGATGGCAGATGAGGACGAAGAGGTTGAGACTGAGTCCTCTCATTCCTCCTGCTCTGCGTACACTGAGTTGCTTCAGGTTATGGAACATGCCAAGGCGAGGCTTGACTTGGAAGTGGGTTAAGAAAGTGGTGCCTCAAGGCTGCCTCGATGAGCGTTATCTTTCTTATCATAACCCTCCAGCTCAAGTCAGTCTTCCATTTCTTCCTGATCTCCATGTGGAAGAGAAGGGCTTTCTCCTTGATGCGCCAGTTTTCCCTTCTGAGCTTTTCAGCACTTCCGTCGAAACGGTGGTCGAGAAGTTTAAGGAGGCCAAGACGAGCTTGGCTACCTTTAAATCCTTCATTACACGAAGGTCCAGGTCTGAGCCCAAACAACAGGGGGGTCCTGGTCCATCTCGATCTAAGAGTCAGAGGCAGGCACAGAAGACTAGTGTCTCGACTCATGCCCCTCCCCCACCTACGGGTAGGGCTCAAACAAGGCGTGAGTCAAAGGGTAACAGGCAAGATTTGAGGGAGGTGATCCAGACGAGGCGTTCTCAGCGCTCTCGTCCAGACCAGAGTAAAACCTGAACATCTGCTCACCTCCCTCCGAGAGTTTTCGCATCTTCCTTCACTTAATTCCCCTGAAGCCACCATCCCCTCCACCTGACCGAGGTTAGGTAGGAGCCTCCTGCGCTCTCATTACAGTCTCTCTGGCTGGACCTATGATGTTTTGGTTAGTTTCTATGTCCCATAGAACTACCTACTGATGGTCCGGACCCATGTGCTCTTCGGGCTTCCCCTTCAGATGATACCCGTGGGCTTGAGTCATGAGCGGGAGCCGTGGTTGGTGAGTACAATCCATTTTATCCATCTATTGCTAGTTTATGTGAATTCACTAACTAGTTTTTCTGCAGCACTACCTGGACCTCTTCCTGTTTTCTGACTTTGTTTTAGGGTTAAGACCTCTGCGAGCACCTCCCCTGCTAAAGTCAGAACCTCTCGCTGTTGACCGATCCTGGTGATGGTAGCTCACCCATTGTAACTGGATCCAGGCTGGATGATAGCCCTGCATCTTCGGCTTCATGCTTAATGGACCACGCAGCGAAGTCGCTGGGCTTCTGCGAGACCCTTTTTAGTCGATCGGGTCCGCAGTATAATGCTGCAACCTCAGGACCCGCGGGTCCTCCATTCCGGTTGAGCATTTTTCGGAGTATAACGCTTCGTGATGTGCTCCTTGATGTCCTGGCTGGGTGTTTGCTTCGAGAAGCTGCCCCAGCCAGGACACCCTGCTCATGTCTCGCCCTGAGGGGTCTCCTGAGATTTGAGTCATCCTCATAACCATCATGCACATTCTCTGAGCTAGAGCTCCTCTCGCTGAGGCGTTGAGTGGCCTAACACTCCTTAGTTCCACTCTGCAGTTCAATAGACTGTCAGGCCCGCGGGACCTCCCTGTCACACTGCCCTTAAGGTCGAACCGGTGAATCGCCTCTCTGCGGAGTGGGCTTGAGTACACTGCGTTCCCTGAGGTAATAGTGAGATGTGTTTCTGCGGAAACCCTTCCTGAGTGCTTTCGGCTCTGAGGAGGAGTAGCTCTTCATGCATGAATGGGTTAATGGGTCCCGTTGTTTCTCAGGTTCTCTTCAGGTCTGGTTAGATGGGACCCATGCTCTCTATTGAGTTAGAGAGCATGAGACAGTGTTCAGCTGCATCAGTTGATCGTCTCTCATTGGGCCCTGCTAGACTGCCCTTCTAATCTAGCGCTGCTTTCTGGTCGAGCTAAGAAATGCTCCCCTCACTGTGAGGGTTAGCTATGAGCCTATCGTTCCCAGTTTGTGCTTTGAGGGTCCGCTGTTGTTCCCTGTTGAAATGTGCGATCCCTCTTTTAAGCTGGATCCCGTTTCTGATGTACCACTGGCGGTCAATCTGTTCCCCGGACATGCGGGAGGGTCTTTTATGAGCTTGCCGGTCCTGGGCATTATATGAGTCCTTCACTCTACCTGAGAGCTAGGTACTTTACCCCTGGGCTTTTGATCGCTTCAGTCAAGCTGGGTTCCTCTCCCTTAGCTAAAGGTCGAGCTCTCTGCTCTTTGAGGTAGTTCATCAGGTAGTTTGGCCGCTTGCTGCCTCCCTGATTAGTTGCCCCTATTTGGTCGAGCCTAGCAGTGCTCCCCTCTCCCTGGAGGGTTACCTTTGAGCATATTGACATATGGCCAAGTATGGTGACCCATACTCGGAATTAGTGCTCTGCATTTATCCCATCCAAAGTGCACACACACAGCAGTGAACACACACACACACTGTGAACACAGACTTTCCCGCAGTGGGAAGCAGTGGGCAGCCATTTTTGCTGCGGCGCCCAGGGAGCAGTTGGGGGTTCAGTGCCTTGCTCAAGGGCACCTCAGTCATGGTATTGAAGGTGGGAGAGAGTGCTGTACATTCACTCCCCCACCTACAATCCCTGTCAGTACGAGACTCGAACCCACAATCTTTGGGTTATGAGTCCGACTCTCTAACCATTAGGCCACGACTTCCCCCAAATTCTATATATATATATTTTTTTTTCTTTATTGGTGAGTTTAGCAGTACTCCCCTCATTGAGCATCTGAGTCCTCCTATTTTTGGAGTTGGGCCTCCGCTCCTTTGAGCTCCGATTAGTAGTCATGCCAGGTTGCTGGGCCATCTCCTGCCTCCCTGGCGGGTTGCATGTTGAGTGAGCTAGCTGAGAGCTGGGTGCTATGTCCCTTCGAGCTATGCATTAGTGGATGCTCCGGAGTCTGTCTGTGACTGTTATGGTTGAGTTGGTGATACTCCCCTCTCATGGAGGGTTTTTCCATGAGATACGACTTTCAATCCACATGCGCTGAGCACGCGGCCTCCCACTGAGTTAATTACCACTCCCTGAGCATGCCACAGTCATGAAGGGTTCCCAGGCCTGTTTAAGTGACAGTTTTGGTTACCCCTTAGTAATGGTGTTTCTAAATCCATGCTATGGAAAGTGCACACTCTGAGCTTCTGTGCACTTTCTAAAATCCACATTGTGGTAACTGTGCATGCCAGGCATTCTGCGCACTTTCTAAAATCCTGTATGGTAAGGGTAACGCGCTGTCAGCCTCATTTCCATTCTCTGAGTTTATTAGGCCCCGGCTTTCACCTTGGGCTCCACTCAACCTATGTGTCCCTGTTGATACATTTCTGAGCAGGGTGTTGCTACCAAAGATCTGTAGAGTCAGTTGTTTGAGCAAGCTCATTCAGAGCTGGCAGTAGCCCCCCTGGGTGACATGCCAGGGTCTGGTTTTTTTAGACACCTGGCCATATCCTCTCAAAGGGATCTCTTTTTTCTGATTCCAAGCCTTTGATCTCTGTCCTAGACTCGTGCTTCTCAGCCCAGCCCTTATCAGGTAAGTTGTTTAGGGTATGCAGCTCAGGCCCTTGGCCGGAGGGTATAATTTCACCGACAGCCGTCAATGCGTCCTAGGGGCAACTCCCATGGCTATGGTAGAGTTGGTACTTAGTGCTCGCTGTGGTTTCTGGCATGCACTCCCCTCAGCATGGTGGCGTGGGTATACTGTTCCCCATAGTGACCCCTAGAGGACGCAGTTCGAAGTTCACTCGGAAGGGAATGTCTCAGGTTACGTATGTAACCATGGTTCCCTGAGAAGGGAACGAGACACTGCGTCCTCTAGTTCCCTTGCCATGCTTCGGACGTAAGCTTCAGACGAAGAAGTGGATGACGTGTTCTCACGGCGCCCTTTTATACTGTGTCGCGCCAGGTGATGACGTCATAGGCTGTTGCCGGCCAATGATATTGTCATTTTTAGATGTATGCTTCAGACACCGGTCATGCTGAAGGCATTCCCCATAGTGACCCATAGAGGACGCAGTGTCTCGTTACCTTCTCAGGGAACCATGGTTACATACGTGACCTGAGATGTTATATCTAATTTCCTAAATGGTAGTTATAAAAAGGAGCCAGAGATTATTAGATTCCAAAACTACCAGTGAATGAAAGATTATTAAACCATTTGTGTGTTCTGAATTTTAATTCAGGGCAGAGTATTATTTCATGAAGAGAACATTCAGTCTTATTCAGGCATTTTGTAATCTAATATCTAAAGGGGTAACTGTGACCAAGTGCCATCACATAGTTATTTGCTGTTAAAAGTCCCAGGGCTGCTGAGAGGTGGAAATGAGGCAGCCACTGGAAAAGTGTTAGTGTCCTGATATTTCCAACACACATTAATTGCAATTTTGGCAATTACAGTTGCCATTGCAATTTTAATTTTGGCAAACTGGTGGCTATTTCATATTAATTCATGCAATCTGTTGCACGAAACCAACAGTTAGGTTTAGGGATCAAACTTCATGCTTAGTTACACACACAGACACACACACACACACACACACACACACAACCCCAATTCCAGAAAAGCTGGGACGTTTTGTAAAATGCAATACAATTTAAAATCTGTGATTTGTTAGTTCTCTTTAACTTTTTTTTTTTAATTGACAAAAGTACAAAGACAAGTTTCCAAAGTTTTCACTGACCAACGTAAATACATTTTTAACAAATTTTGATTTTGATGGCTGCAACACACTCCAAAAAAGTTGGGACAGAGGCAAAATAAAAGTTAAAAGGTTATAGAATATCAGTGTTAAACAGTTTTTAAACAGCTCACAGCAAGTAGGTGAATTGGTTACAGGTCAGGGTATCATGTTTGGTTATAAAAGGAGCATCTCAGTCTTTGCCAGAAAAGCTGGATCATGGCTCATCACTTTTTTGCCAAATTTCATGAGAGAAGTGTCAAACAAATCAAAAATCACACTTCACAATGCAAAATCACAAATAATTTTGTCTTTCACCAACTACCATATATAATGTGAAAAGATTCAGAGAATGCAGAGGAATCTCAGTCTGTGTAGGGCAAGGCAGGGAAGCTCGGGTGACTATACATGACCTTTGAGCCCTCAGATGGCATTGTATAAGAAACAATCATGCTGCAATGCTAAATATAGCCACATGGGCTAAGGAGTACTTCTGAAAATTGCTGTCAATTAACACAGTCTGCCGCTGGTCAGTGAAGGTTGGTCAGTGAAAACATTGGATTTTTTATTCTTTGTACTTTAGTCAATTAAATAAAAGTTAAAGAGAATGAACAGATAACATATTCTTGCTTTTATGGCATTTCACAAAACATATACATAAACACACACACACACACACACACGTATATAATGTATGAATTGGTTCGTACAATATGATTACAGTTTTTTCAACTGCTTACATTTTCAAAACTTTGCCTCTTTTTTTCAAAACTTTACACACAAATCCAAGAATTGCACACACAAAATGCAAAAATGCCTCACATCTCTTGCAAAATGAAACGCAACATTCAAAATATCACAAACAGATCTCAAAAGAAAACATTTGCAAACACTTTTGCCATAATATTAGATTTGTGTGTGTTACTAAGAGAATTGTGTTGTGTTTTGCAAAAAGTGTTTTATGAAAGTGAAAACTGAATTAAATGCAGAGAATTGATAATTAGTGTATGTTTTGCAGATTCTGTGTGTGGTTCTGGTATGTTTCTGTCAGGTTTCAGAAATTGTAAAGATGTAAAAATTTTGTGTGTAAACATTTGTGTAAAAAAAAAACACTAATACCGAAACACACTCACCTCACTCATCATGGCATATGAATTAATAAAAAAAAAATGAACATATGATGCTTATGGTTTTTTTATTTTTTTCTAAGCATCATATTTTTATACAACTCACATTGTAGAAAAGAAAAAAAAAGATATTTTAAAAAGGCAATTTTAATGACGTGGCGTTTTTTTATGAATGCATATGCCATGATTTGTATGGAAATGTACAATTTTAGAAAAACATAAACGTCCACCCCTAACTGTCAGTGTAGCATAAGTGTGAGATTGTATATAGTATAAAGTATATGTAACATTTAGGAATTGCAATGAGAGTGTTAAAAAAAATAAAAATATTTTGCATATCTTTGGCTACAGTGGAGATCATTGTGTCACTTGCAGTATCATTTATATTACCCAGTCTCTAAATACAGCATATAATGTATGTAAACTGGCACTTATCAAACTCTACCAAGGATTTTCACACCATGGAGAATCCAGTTTACCTTGTCTTCTTGCCTGATATTACCAACTTTTTTTGTAATTTTGTCATGTGTGTGTGTGTGTGTGTTTGCAAAACTGCCTATGGTGTTCATAACCCTTAGCAGAGGTGAACAGCCTGCAACAATGCAGATATGGACTGTGCAATGAACAGTCTTGTTTACCATTCAGGACTGTCATCATTCCCCACTTGGCCTAAATATGTGACACATCCTAAGACATATACAGGATAGAATGAGGACACTGCACAATTAGAAACAGGCAACAGATACAGCTCACTGAAGAGGTGCATTAAACACCTAAAAGTGAGGGAAAAGGAGTGAGGGTAAGGGCAGGAGTGAGGGTAAGGATGGGAGGAAGGACGGGAGGGAGGGAAGGAGGGAGGGATGGAGAGGTAAACACTGCCAACACAGTCATAGTAACCCTCACATATCACCTGCTGATTCCAGTACACTTTAAAGTATGGAAGAAGTCACATTTACAGTCTGTCTGGGATTTTGCTACAGTTGCAAAGCAATTCCAGTGAGGTAAGGATCACGAGCAAATCAGATCA
>NW_015507337.1:59938-71258 GCF_001515645.1 Sinocyclocheilus grahami | reverse complement strand
TTAGTTACACACACAGACACACACACACACACACACACACACACAACCCCAATTCCAGAAAAGCTGGGACGTTTTGTAAAATGCAATACAATTTAAAATCTGTGATTTGTTAGTTCTCTTTAACTTTTTTTTTTTAATTGACAAAAGTACAAAGACAAGTTTCCAAAGTTTTCACTGACCAACGTAAATACATTTTTAAAAAATTTTGATTTTGATGGCTGCAACACACTCCAAAAAAGTTGGGACAGAGGTAAAATAAAAGTTAAAAGGTTATAGAATATCAGTGTTAAACAGTTTTTAAACAGCTCACAGCAAGTAGGTGAATTGGTTACAGGTCAGGGTATCATGTTTGGTTATAAAAGGAGCATCTCAGTCTTTGCCAGAAAAGCTGGATCATGGCTCATCACTTTTTTGCCAAATTTCATGAGAGAAGTGTCAAACAAATCAAAAATCACACTTCACAATGCAAAATCACAAATAATTTTGTCTTTCACCAACTACCATATATAATGTGAAAAGATTCAGAGAATGCAGAGGAATCTCAGTCTGTGTAGGGCAAGGCAGGGAAGCTCGGGTGACTATACATGACCTTTGAGCTCTCAGATGGCATTGTATAAGAAACCATCATGCTGCAATGCTAAATATAGCCACATGGGCTAAGGAGTACTTCTGAAAATTGCTGTCAATTAACACAGTCTGCCGCTGGTCAGTGAAGGTTGGTCAGTGAAAACATTGGATTTTTTTTTCTTTGTACTTTAGTCAATTAAATAAAAGTTAAAGAGAACGAACAGATAACATATTCTTGCTTTTATGGCATTTCACAAAACATATACATAAACACACACACACACACACACACGTATATAATGTATGAATTGGTTCGTACAATATGATTACAGTTTTTTCAACTGCTTACATTTTCAGAACTTTGCCTCTTTTTTTCAAAACTTTACACACAAATCCAAGAATTGCACACACAAAATGCAAAAATGCCTCACATCTCTTGCAAAATGAAACGCAACATTCAAAATATCACAAACAGATCTCAAAAGAAAACATTTGCAAACACTTTTGCCATAATATTAGATTTGTGTGTGTTACTAAGAGAATTGTGTTGTGTTTTGCAAAAAGTGTTTTATGAAAGTGAAAACTGAATTAAATGCAGAGAAGTGATAATTAGTGTATGTTTTGCAGATTCTGTGTGTGGTTCTGGTATGTTTCTGTCAGGTTTCAGAAATTGTAAAGATGTAAAAATTTTGTGTGTAAACATTTGTGTAAAAAAAAAAACACTAATACCGAAACACACTCACCTCACTCATCATGGCATATGAATTAATAAAAAAAAAATGAACATATGATGCTTATGGGTTTTTTATTTTTTTCTAAGCATCATATTTTTATACAACTCACATTGTAGAAAAGAAAAAAAAAGATATTTTAAAAAGGCAATTTTAATGACGTGGCGTTTTTTTATGAATGCATATGCCATGATTTGTATGGAAATGTACAATTTTAGAAAAACATAAACGTCCACCCCTAACTGTCAGTGTAGCATAAGTGTGAGATTGTATATAGTATAAAGTATATGTAACATTTAGGAATTGCAATGAGAGTGTTAAAAAAAATAAAAAATATTTTGCATATCTTTGGCTACAGTGGAGATCATTGTGTCACTTGCAGTATCATTTATATTACCCAGTCTCTAAATACAGCATATAATGTATGTAAACTGGCACTTATCAAACTCTACCAATGATTTTCACACCATGGAGAATCCAGTTTACCTTTTCTTCTTGCCTGATATTACCAACTTTTTTTGTAATTTTGTCATGTGTGTGTGTGTGTGTGTGTGTGTGTGTGTGTGTTTGCAAAACTGCCTATGGTGTTCATAACCCTTAGCAGAGGTGAACAGCCTGCAACAATGCAGATATGGACTGTGCAATGAACAGTCTTGTTTACCGACACTTGCAGAAAAAGACTTACAAAAACAAAGTTACTGGGTTAATCTTTTTCACGTTTCCTTGGTTGGTAGATGCACCGGGGACCTGATTATAGCACATAAAACCTGGAAAAGTCAGATTTTCATGATATGTCACCTTTAAGTTTGACAGTCTTCGCTGTATGTATTTAATATAAACCGATTTTTTGGTTTTCTCTTTGCCATTGTTGTTTGATTAATCTTAATTGATCTTAATGTCACTTTAAGATCTAATGCACAAATCTAATATACTGACACATCTGGTTTTCAACAACTGTTTACGTTCATTTAAATCATAACCGAATGTATTTACTGTGTGAATACTCTACACGATAGGCATTTTGACATAACTGTGTTTGTATTTGACCTTTTCCTTCCAGAGAGTTGAATGTGAGATCACACACTGTGTCTTAGGGTGCTTTCACACCTGGCCCATTGTTTCGGAACCTGGCACGTTTCTCCCCTTAGCTTGGTTCTATTGGGCATATGTGAACACGGCAATCGCACTCGGATCCGAGCCAAAACAATCGGTCCGAGATCACCTGAACAAGATGGTCTCGGCTCGATTGAAAACGAACTCTGGAGTGATTTGTTTGTAGTGAGAAAGCAATCCGGTCCAACGGACCAACGAACTAGGGTATATCACAGTGTATGATGGGTAATTACGTAAGTTCCGTGAAAAGCATTAACTTTGTTGTTTTGCTAATACTTCAAAATGAACCTGTGAATGTCTGTGTGTGAGCACGTCTTCGCCATTCAAAATCAAAGCGCACTTATTGCTCTTCTTCATAGTAGGTGCCTTTTAAAAATGTTTTCCCGATTAATCCTGGACTCCTGCTCAAAATGATAAATTAATATAACGACAGCTACAAAAAAACCAACAGTAAGCCCACAAAGCTGTAGTCGTTCCATCCTGACAGATGACAGCCATGACAGCTAAGTGGAATCCCGGAAAATAAACCGTGGAACACCAGTGAGAGAACAGTTTACTCGCGCGTGACTTGTATTAACAAATTTGGTCTGTTTAGAAGCTTTGCCGTGTGAAAGCGAACCGCACCAAAGGTAAAAAGCAACATTATAATAATTTTAATTCCTGTTTCGGAACAAAGCAATCGATCTACAGGTGTGAAAGCCCCTGAAAGGCTTTTTTTTTTACATCATGCACACGTTGGTCTTTATTTTCTTATTAATGCATGTTTCTTCATCATTCTAATGTGTCAATAACTGTGCTATTGGATATATTTACATACAGCAATACAGCAAAATATCTTAATGATATATGTTTTATATCATCACACATGCATACATACATACATATAGGCTGGAGTCATACCGGCACCCAACCCTATTTACAACAATTGTAAATTCTTCCAGAGTTCGCCATGTAGGTGATCTCTGATGTGGTTTTAATGCTCTGCCTCCTTTAGGCAATGTGATGCCCTGCCAAATATAATCCATCCATGAGAAACCTCCATATGCACCACAACACACACAGGACTGTCTGCAGCCTGAGAGCATGTTTTGGAATGCGTTGCAGACCGTTAATGGTTCCATAGTGTGACCCTGGCGGGTGTGTGGCAGGACAGATTCATAACTTTTCATAATGCTAATAATAGCTGCCATTATCAGTACTGTTGCACACTCAGACAAAAATGAATCAAGTGCCCCGGTCCAGTTTTCAGCCCCAGAATCATAGTTGCGAGACAGAGAGAGAGGGTGACATGCCGAGGTTAAGCCATAATTACTGCTTTTGATTATCATTCAAACAAATGATATGCAATAATGAACATCAAAAAAAGGCATTAAACAGTCTTTTCTGTGTTGCAAGGGTTTTTAGCCTTTACAAGCTCAAGGACCTCCATTATATAAAGTTAGACCCCCTGCAGCACACTGTTAGAAAAAAAGTGAAACTTAACTAAATCGAAAAAAAAAGAAAAGAAAAGAAAAAAAAAAACTTTAATTAACCTGAACAGAGCCCTGTATATTCACAGATTGGGTGGAACCAGTTGAAAACACTGGCTCTATAGTCATGCACTAAAATAAAAGACTGTAGATGTCTGCATAATGAAAAGAGCTTTTAAGTGATTTAGAGAGAAGTGTGTTTGAGGGTACGATTAAGAGCATTTAAGACAATTTACAGCTAATAATAAATCTGATGTGCTGATTTACTAAGTGTCCTTAACCCTCTACCGCATGCATTATGATAGACCTATAGAAAAAATATTTGAATCTTTTTCTTTTCTAAGAATGGCTTAACTTGAAGTGCTGTAAAAAAATTTGAAAAAATATTATTTTAAGGTACTTTATGATATGTTGCCATACGGCAACAGCATACAATAGTGGATCTAATTTAGAATAAGTGTAAGTTTACTTATAGTTCATATTTTTCCTCAGAAATGTTGTTTGTGTTGATTGAATTCGTGCTATTATAAGCTTTAACACAATACTTACAGTATAATTGACACCTTATACATACTTTCCAACAACTTGTGCTTTTATTTATTCCATTTTTTTTTGCTGAATAATGATTTATAATGATTTTATTTTTTTTATTTCATTACATTTTTCATGAATATTATTTAAATTGCACATTTATACAGTTAAAACAAATATAATACTGTATATCATGTATCATAAAACATTGACATAAAACCAAAAACATTGCAGTTCATGAAAATTCAGCATTAAGCAATCTTATGAGAGGAAGACTATGAACATGAGCCATACTGCAGTGATGAACTGTACACTAATTACAGATATACCTGCTCCAGCTGTATGCTATGTAGGTGTCAAATAGTCCCTGGGCCAACAAGGATGTGTAAGCACTCAGCAGAGTGTGGAGTGATGTGGATGTGTCCTGGAGTGGATGAAGTCATCAGTGCTCTAAACAAACACAAAAGTATTCTTTCTATTAGTGAAAAGGTTAGAATCAAGAAAAGTTTTAATGTTTACATAAAACAGCTTAAAATAGTTTGTAGAATATGCAGATATGTTGATCTTGTGAGTGAGCTGGTTATGAGGATAAAACTGCATCAATTAATAGACAGGTTTGTGAAACACTGTGTTAAACAAATTAACAACATGGATGGAAATACAAAGATCTTAACATTACTGTTAATAAAGAATAACAATTTGGTCCCTCAGTAAATTCTCTTTGCCACCTTGAAGAATTCTCAGTTACTTTAAAGTGTAGATAGACGGCCGGGAAGTAAGAAAACACACAGTCAAATGTATCCTCAATACTTCAATTTATTCATAGAAATACATATATTATATAGGCATATGTCGAGGGGAGTTTCACCCTCTTAACCAATGAGGATATGAATAACATACACGTAGGATCTTTGGCCAAGAACATGTGTTTATATAAAATGGCCACATGTACAGAAAAACATGGACATATTAGGAATAGACTTTTGCGAAGAATGCTGAACTGTCTTCAGAGTTTCTCTCAAACTCCTTTACCCTTGTAGTCCTAACATTCATGTCCTTATTGGGGCCTTTAAACCAAGAGAAGCTAATGTATACATTTAAGCATGCATACTTCGCATATAAGTAAGACATATTTAAAACATAATATCAAGAGAGAGAGATGGATACAGAAGGGGGGATTCAGAGAGAATGCATTGTATATATAGAATGAGAGAGAGGGAGGAAAAAAGGAGGGGTGAGACATCTCTGAAACATTCTCTTAACAAGACAGAGAGTGTTTTCTAACAATTACCTAATCATTTTCACAAATAAATTTGCATATTACCTTAAAATCATAATCTTTTTATATAAATTTGTCACAAATCGAGTACAGTGAAATCACACACAAAAGCCGCTTGTCAATATTGTTAATCAAGACCCCAGTGGGATTTTTGAGGATTTTTTAAATCTTAAAATAAAAAAAATGAATTATTTAAAATAAGGAAGAGGGAGTTTTACCTCCTGCTATTACTGTAATTATATTTGTAAGGTTTATGCAGAATGGCATCATTAGTCCAGCTGTGTAATGCCTTGCCATAAAAAAAAATAATAATAAAAAAAGGATCAAGGATTTTCAACATTAATAAGTATAAAATAGGTTAAAGCTTTAAGTATCTGCATGAACAATATAGCATATGGAAGGCTGGCTGTTAGAAACAATTCATGAAGATACTGTAGCTTAATTCCTTAAAACCAATTGCAGTAAATTATTATTTTTTTTTCTTAATAAATTAATGAACACATTTTTTTTAAAGATTATTTAAATGAACTAGGGAAAGTAAAAATAAGTCAAATTAAAAGTTATTAAAAAAGGGCTTAATGGTAACCAGTCTGCATCATGTTAAAAATGCACATCATTTGTGAGTTATCCACATATTAATTCAAGCGTAATCTCAAAATGTCAAACAAGGACACAAGAATGTTGTGGGTAATTAGAGTTCTGAATGAAAGCTTGTTGCCATTTTGTGAATTCACATTAAAACTGAATTTGAGTGTTGCAGAAATTGGACATGAAAAATATGAAAATCAGTTAGACATTGTTTTCTCTCAGTATAGGCAGCATTTCCATTTTTAACCATAGTTATTATTTCGCTTTGCTATTTTTCCCTCTCTTCTTCGACCAAGTCCACCAGTATCCATTTGTCCAGTGATTGCAGATGTGAGCAGTGTTTAAACAGATCAAATCAGGGCTCCTATTGAATGGCAAAACCACTTCACAGCTGAAACTGCAGCATTGGCCACTCGGCTTTTCTGCTACCACATGCTGCCAACAAAAATGAAGAAATTCACGCTGCCCTAACAGGCTAAATCACTAAGGAAGTGTGACGCTCCAGCTAAATCCCTGTTCCTGCTCTGCTATCTGTAACGGTCTGCCGGTAATGACGACAGTGGAATCAATTGACGAAATCCCTCTCTGCTGCCTTGATCTCTTAAACCACCCATATTGAAAATGCAAATATGATGGAGGAAGAGAAAGACAAGACTTTCTGATAGCATTCAACTGCACTCAGAATTATGAGCGACCGGCTGATAAGGATAGACAGCTGCTTGGCCAATGGAAGATATGCTGATTGATTCACACGATTTACATGGATCAAGAAAAATCGAAAGTTGCTTTGAGCTTCTTCCATCTCCAATTTCCAGCAACAAAGAGACCATTCAGATCATAAAAAAACCAGCACAAAGGGGACTCTGAAGCATGCCAGGAATAACTAGCAGTTCACCACATCCACATGCAAATGGGAAAAAAAAAACCTTCAATGTATATTTGCATGATGGAGAGCATAGCAAAAGAACAATGGAGTGATAGAAATTCTAAAACTATGATGAGGTTCCAAACCTGCCTGACTTTTTATCTACTGTGGGCCACAAAATAAAATACTCTAAATAAGGATTCTAATTCACTAAACATGTACACACAAATGTTGCATCAACTATGTTTACATTTTTATGGTGAAAAATGTACACATTGTACATTTTTGTTCTGCGAGCATTTTTGCAAACAAATCATGATTCACCAAAAAATGTCATACTAAATTTAATTAAATTTACAAAAGAAAAAAAGAAAAAAGAAAATAAAAATGTAGGAACAACTGAAGCCAAACATATGCAAAGAGCACATACTCTGGGTGGCCTTATAATCATGTTAAATTGATTATAACATGACATTAATACATACCCATAACCAACTATATACATATATAGTTAAGATATGTACTGTATGCTAGTGACTAACCTCAAATTTAACATTACAATGAGGTTAAGAAAAATTCATTTGCATGTGCACGTGTTGTGAATTATTTTCATACGACATTCTCCTGTGCATATGAATATGAAATAATCCATGTGATCATTAGTGGATGATACCCAATGTATGCTTTTCTGTCCATACAATGAAAGTCAACAGGATCCAAAACAACTTTGCAACCTGTTGAAATTCATTGTATGAACAAAAACGTTCTTCAAAATACTTATTTTGTGTTCATATGCCACTCTAAAAAAATGCTAGGTTGTTTCAACCAAACTTTGGGTCAAATATGGACTAACCCAACTATTGGGTTAAATTGTTTAATTAAAATTTTAACCCAAACGTTGGGTTAGTCCATATTTGACCCAAAGTTGGGTTGAAACAACAAATGATGGCAACATTTTCATTTCTTGGTGAACTATCCCTTTAAGAAGAAGAGAAAGAGAGAGTGGGAGAAACTAAAATCTCTCTGTTAGTAGATCTTTCACACTTAAGTGAAAAGTTAATAGTTAGTATTATTATGACGATAATGCCCTTGAAGGCAAAATCCCAGAACAGATAATTTGTCAGATACAATACCAAGCCCACATGACTGTTCTCTTTAAGGTGAATATGTTTCTAATCATATATTAGTATGTGTATGGGTGCAGTGACACATAAAAATGTTTCTCCAAGCATGCACCTTGAGGCCACGCATGCTTTCACTTGCCACCACGGCTTTGCCACTATTACAGTAAGCTCCCTAAGTTCATTTATCACCATCCTCTCAGTGACAGCACAGTGGCATAGACACATTCCCTCATGCATTTGTCCTCTTTCTTGTTTGGGAACTCGCCTGCACAATCCTTCTCTAAAGTGCTGTGGCCCAATCCAAGATAGTTAAAGTCTTTACAACCAGCCCTGGTTTTAAGGGCCTTCTTAAATAGATATGTGCCCGGCTCCAATTTCCCTGGTGGTTAATAAAGCATCACTCTGTGGTGGGCTGCATTTGAAGTTATACATTCCATATATATTGAACCACTCATAAGTAGTAAGAGAAAAGCTTGCCCTCCTTCAATCTCATGTGAAGGTAGCAGGCTTTATGAGGGACAGCCATACCGCTATTGAGCACATTTTAACATTCGCCATTGGATTTTATCCAGGCACTTGTGACTTGGAGGTTCTGCATGTATTCCAGCAGTCCAATGATGAAAAAATAATTGCAGATGTTTAATAAAGGAACTACTAAACCACTTTTCCGTTAAAGGAATATTCACACGTTTTTAACATCATAAACTTACTTTTGGATGGACAGAATTATCATAAGGTCACCTTTTTGCATACAGAACGCAGTGAAGACTAAATGCAAGGTTGGGAATTATTTCACAACATACCTTCAGATCTTGAACTGTAGATGGGTGATGCATTATTCAGCAGAAGGTATTTGCAGTCACTCCAGCTGGAGTGCTGTGGCTCTGTTGTAGGTGATCAAGCATGGCCTGTCGAGGTGTTTATGAGGAAATGTATACATGAGGACACTGAGATGAATTTAAACAGGTTACAAGGAGTCAATGAACCTCATCTGGCTCAGAAACTGAAACATGGGGGTTTTCACAAAAATAATTAAGTTAAATATCTGTCAAGCAAGGATTGCATTTAACTTTTTGAGTGTGGTTGATGACTTGAAAAACATAATTATTTTTAAGACAGAATCACAAGGCAGGTCATAAAGAAACAAAATAAAAATGCCAGATAAAACTGAGAAATTTACCATCCATGCTGAAGATATATAGCTCACAGCAAGTATACTGTGTGCATAAGGTGAAGATAGGTCACCACGTGTAGCTGCATGTATATTTTGTGTTCCACATTATAATTGGAAATGGAAAAAAAATGTCATTATGCAACATGCTTAAATTGCCTGTTGAATATTTTTCTGTAGCTATTATTACCTTGTGCACTGCACAGTATATAATGAGCCTCATTACCATAATTAGGAATTGAGTGTTATTATTTAGCTTACTTTTAATAGGGACTCTTTTCAGTTTAAGTCCTTATTGAATTAATTTGATTGGTTAACATCTGGTGGTTACATATCACCAATTATAAATAAAATGGCTGGTGCCTGCCATACTGTACTTGTACATAATTTGGCTGTTTAATATTAATAAATAATATTTTTATTCAGCAAGGATGCATTAAATTGATCAAAACAGTAAATATATTTATAATGAAATAAAATGTCTACTTTTTACTTTTTTAATCAGCTAAAAAATAAAATAAAATAATAAATGTAAGTTTCCACAAAAATATTAAGCAACACAAAGTGTTTTTAACACGAGTAAGAATAATAAGAAATGTTTCTTAAGCACCAAATCAGCATATTGGAATGCTTTCTGAAGGATCATGTGACATTGAAGATTGGAGTAATGACTTAAAATTCAGCATTGCTATCACAGTAATACATTTCATACAATAAGTTATTCTCTATTTAAAAGGCTAAATACTCTAAACTTTAAAACACAATGGGTTTGGCATTTCTCCCCCTCACTTTCAAGAGTGTCATAGCTATTAAACGATATTGGCTTATATGTGTGACCTATTCTCTGATCTTTTTGTATCGTGACACCAAAGGGATAGGGGTTCAGACTGCCCTGATGAGTATTATCAAAGACACTTTAAAAATAGTACACCCAGCCCTCTGACCTGGCACTTAGCATTACTAAGATGGATTAGGGTAACAGTAGAGGTTACAGAAGGCTTTTGTCCCTATCAGCACGTCGGGCTACACTCCAGACTTCAGCCTTGAGTACCTGCTCTCCTCACCACACATTCTGCCCTATTTACAACATAAAATTACAATGGCTCAGTTTGCCGAAGCACATAAGTAGTACTTAATCTCTACAGCAGGTTTCCCAAATCCATCGTTAACCAAGTATAGTGTAAAAACATTCATAAATTAACTGGAGCCTCAGACCACTCAAACGTGCAATACATACAACTTAAATGGATCGATCTTATTGCTTTCACAGTTTATCAAAGGGGAACATTTCATACATAGTGATGCATTTGATTACTGCATGGCTATTATATGTTATGTCAGAGAATAAAATACAAAATAAGTAAATAAATATATAAATAAATAAAATGTTTGCATTTTTATTTGGCAGTCTTGTATGCCATGTGATAGGCCTAAACTAACATGAAAAGGCATAACTTCATGTAGGCCTATTTTGATAAGCATCTAATTTCAAGCGAGATGACATTCTTAATAATGATGGATGCTTCACGAGAAAATGTGCAAAGATAAGTTTGAGATATTTGGGTCACATAAGTGTGCAGTACTTTTTACAAATAAACAAACATAAATAAATGTTAAAGTTCATTTGAGTGAGAGTGTGCTAAATATGCTCTCATTTTCTCTTCATCATCCTATTCTTTCTAAACTGGCAGGATGAAATATGTTCCTGTAGCCTATACAGCATGCACTGATGCTGTTTATTGCAGTGCTTTTCTGTGTGCACATCTTAAGTCTGGCCTAAATACATGCATAGGCCAGATTGTAACTGCAAGGACCACTGACCTGCACATATTTCTAAAATCTCAAACAAATATATGTATATATATATATATATATATATATT
>NW_015507337.1:40364-59743 GCF_001515645.1 Sinocyclocheilus grahami | reverse complement strand
TATATATATATATATATATTTTTTTTTTATTATTCAATTCTGCTTTGTTTTTTTTCACCTTAAAGGTGCACTAAGCGATTTTTTAAAACGCTTTTGACCACAGTGTCGGACAGAGTCCCAAAACACACTTGTAGCCAATCAGCAGTAAGGGGGGGGCGTGCCTTGTAATGACAGAGAGAGAAGAGAGTGCTCAATTTGAGTGCACAGGACGGATATTAGCAGATCGACTAGAGATAGAGAGAGATGTCAGATAAAATAAAGAGGAAAATATCAGAGAAACAAAACATTAAAAAGAAGGGTTACGATCAGGCAAGAGGTAGGACCCGTGTAAATATCGGAGCAGCTTTCCAGCGGTGGAGAGAAAGGAGTGGGAAGGCCTGAAATCGGACGCCGAGGTTGTATTGTTTCTTCTTGATAGGTGAGTAAAGTTGATTTTGCTTCGTTTCACACAACTTATCTGTGTTGGCTGTTGTTTGAATATGCTTGTGTGTCATCTTCACTTGTTTCCGTGATCGTCATTGCCATGGTTGTGTACGTACGTGTGGGGCGGATATTTCAAAATAAGGTCGAGGTCCTGTTGGACTATGAGCGCATTTTTTTTTTTTTGGTGCTTTCAAATATCAACATCGTTTGGCAAAAATCGCTTAGTGAACTTTTAACAAGATTAGAAATGTCCATATTGGGCAGCATTTTCACGTTATTTTGTGATAGGAACAGATTTTTGAATATGTTGGTGAAAGTTTTAATGTTATTTAATAATTTTTTGGACCTGACAGCTGCGCTACTGATGCAGTTGTGAAGAGTCTACATACTGGTTTGGGAAACAGGTGTTACTCTATGGTTACAGCAATGATTAAAAAAAACAAACAAAAAAACAAGATATTTACTGCAGTACAAATTTTTTCAGTACAAAAATGTACAAAATTGCCTTTTTTAATTTTTGTATAAAGTACATTTTTTAAAGTAAAGGAGATTTTAAATGGTCACATTTTCCTTGTTCACTACTATTTGGATCATCAGGTATAACCGCTCCTAGCATCTGTGAATGTCTTCATCCTGCCTTATGTTAGTTTAATCTGACATCTGGATTTAAGCATTGATAGCCTTCTTAAGCCTACAAATAGATACCCATCAATTTCTCCAAAAAAGAACAAGGCATTTGCCTTTTTCAGGCTTTTTTCACAGTTCACTTAACTGCAATATCGGATCTGGTCCAGCCTATTGCTAAGGGATCAATACTCATGGACGCTGTTACTGTATCAGCTCATCTGACAAATCCAATTCAATTATCTGCTGCTGAAAGAGAAAAACAGATCCATCTAGAGCTTTGAGGACCTGAAGAACATTTTACTTTTGAAAGAGACCAAAGAGAATGTGAATTCTCCACCACCCTTGGGATTGATTTTGCAATATATTATACTGTATATATCCTGTAGCATTACCACAGGAAGAGCAAGGAGCAACTTATCTGATAACCTATCTGATGTAAACACAAGCAAATGTATTTTGTTTATTGTATCCCCTTATAGACAGACAATACATCACATGCACATTAGATTTGACCTTTTAGGATATTTTATCTCAGACAAAATTTTAATAACTTTAACAAAATACACTGCAAAATAAACAAATAAACAACATTATAATCCATAAAAGTAAGACACAATGTACTATATTAATATAAAAGTATTTGCCTTTTTTTTTTTTTACTTCATTGTGGTGTTTTAGGGTTAATGGAAATGTTTGTAACATTTCTAAATAATGTCCTGCCAGAAAATTACTAGTACATCTGATGACATTTTAACATGAAGTATTGTTAAAAAGGTACCAATAATATGAGCACTTTTGGGAAGAACTAACAACATGTGACACACCGGTTGGTCATTTTAAATGTGAATCAGATGGGCTCCTCCTGGCAAAGTGGGCAGTTCTTAGCCAATAAGATGCAAAGATTTGGTAGACATTTGGCTATGCAAAACTGATCAACTTTATTTTGTTGTTTTCAGCAGGGACAAAATGATGAACAGAGAAAAGAAGCTGAAAAACAGATGTTGGTTGTTACGCAATCGTTAGATATTTGTGAGTTAAATCCACCATCACTGCTAATTAAAAAGCCTCAGTAAAATGAGAGCTGTCAGAAGCAATGAATTTCAAAGTACAGAAAGGTGAGTGTGAATTATAGGTCACCCCTCATGAGAAACGGGCTCAATAACATATCGGCTTTGACATCTGCTGGCAGAGACACAGCAGGACACACCTCATCCCATGTGACACCCACAGAGTGACCTGCTTCCCCACTGACAACACTAACTCTCGACACTCTCTCTGATGCAGGCGCACGAGCAAAACAACAGCTCATCTCACATGGACAGTCAGACTGAATGTATCGGCTCTTTTCACACAAACAGCACACCAGCTTTTTTTCATTGCCAGAAGTACTGTCATCTCAGCAACCAGCTTCAAATGTCTGAGGGTTAACTGAGCCTGACTTTGCACTTGCAGACCATTTAGCAAGCCATTAAGGAACAATAATATAAATTCATCTGAAATAATAATTACTCTAATCATTAAAGTGCACTTCTTATGTGTGGGTGTTTCTTCAACTTTGAGCCTATGGCTAATGTTTTATTACTATTATTATTATTATTTTCTTCTTTTTTATGTATAAACCTCTGTACCAGACCTCTAGCTTAAACATTTGAATTATGCATTTTTAAAGCGATGATATTTTTTTTCTCCCGAAATCCAAGTCTAGGTTTTTACAAATATAATGTATAATAATGAGCATGCTTGACAGATGATGGGTGAAGAAAAAAAAGTTAATGTATTCATGGTGTAATTTTGTAAATATATGCAAAATGTATTTAATTGTGTGTATTTACCCTTAGTAAAACCTTGGCATCAAATTACAGAAAGTGAAAAGAGAGATTTTATTTTCTAAAAGTTCACAGGGCCAAAAGTTTGCATACTTGAAGAAACAGCCAATTTTCAAAGTGCTTTGTATTTTCCACCAGTGTTCTTAAGCATTAGACTACTGCAACTCTTTTAACTCATCACGCATTTATACTTATTGAAAGAACATGTACTGGGGCAACCAGTGGTTAAATAATTCTGTCACAGTTAGTTGTAGAAGAGCACAATATCTGGGCCCCGGATAGCAAGGATTGACTATCGCATTAGCAAGCATTGGGCCTAACAGTGGGCTACCGCAACTGCCTCTCTAAAACCTTTATAGGCCAGTGCCCTGAATCAATCACTTATTGCAAAGAAAGTCTTACAAAGCAGTCAATGTGTAAAACTCTATTAAACCCAATTGTGCTAGATCAAAGTATCTGGCTTACACAAACCTGTGACTGAACCTTTACAATTTGCATTGACAAACTTGGTCCTGTGCCATAATGCTACCACAATCCTATCTTCAAAAAAACAGCAGTGCTGTAGTGCAACTGATTCTTTCTTAAACAACTGTAAAATCACTGTGGAGTTGAAATATTCTGATATGGCAAATCTGACAACACAAACAAAGCTTTCGTAACCAGTTTGTCTTGAATAAAACTGTCACTTCTACCGTTTCATTTCCAGTAGCTTGCGTCCAAACGAAGACGTTTTTAACACACACACACATACAAACAATCAAACAAACACTCACTCACACACACACACACACAAACAAACAAACAAACAAACAAACACTCACACACAATGATAGATATACTTCTGATTGCTTTCACACACGCACACACAGTAATTTTCCACTCTGCTGTCTTTTCTTGCACACACTATAAGGACACTTGGAAACACATCAGTTGATATGAGCGCACTCGTATTGACATACTGATAACCGTACAATCACACACTTGCATATAATATGCACACAGACACAGACACAGCTGCCTCAGTCAAATAATGTAAACCGAACACAAAAGCAGCCTGCTTCCATCCCACCTCCCACCCACACACAAACACAGCAATGTCACATATTAGCCTGAGTGTCTGGCAGCAGCCAAGGGTGAATCATGGTCTTGCCTGCAGCCGAGGATTATGGGGGAGAGATGCCAACGTTCTTGCATTGCACAGAGGCAGGAGGGCGGACACAATCCCAGCAGGCCTAGAGACTCCTTCCACACATTCAACACACCCACTCCATAAGTCCTGGAAATACAAACATACATGTTAGTGACAAACAAAAAATGGACTGCATAAATACAATTTTCACTGATATACAAAATATCAAAATCCATGTACACAGATATCAAAATCAATAGTATAGGACAAATATCAATGACCACATAAACATATTTGGACAACACATCATCATTCATAACTATAGATGTAATGTGACAAAAAAAATGGTTGTAAATGCGACAGAACATACAAATTCACAACAGTAATTTTAAAACTAGGCTGCACTCAAATAGCCACCACCTAGCAATTTCTTTCCCATTAGATATCAGAAGAGACCTGATTTTAACAGGAAACAAACTGGTGCCAAATTTAGACCCACAGAATGAATGAATGAATTACTTTTATTTATTTGTTTGTTTGTTTCCTAATATGTCATTATGCTAATGGATGTTATATTATATTATTTAATGTAGCGTAATTATATACACACAATTGTCTGTAGTGCAAACAGTTTTACTTTGCACTTTGTTCGCATACACAAAGCGCTACACTGCAGCGAATGACATTGAAAATTTAAAATAAGGTCTAATTAGGTTAGTAAATTAAAAGGGTTACCAATGGTTTAGTTTAGTGGTTAGTTAGTAGAATATGTTAAGTTAAACTGTAAATAATTCCTGAAAATAATGAATAGTCAGTGCTATATAAATAGTATAGCTAGCACATACTAAAAAATTGAGTCTTACAAATGTGGTTTTAGGACTGGAGTCTCCTCCAGATTAAATTCATACTACACACATGCTGCACTTCTACTACAGGTGCATCTCAATAAATTAGAATGTCGTGGAAAAGTTTATTTATTTCAGTAATTCAACTCAAATTGTGAAACTTGTGTATTAAATAAATTCAATGCACACAGACTGAAGTAGTTTAAGTCTTTGGTTCTTTTAATTGTGATGATTTTGGCTCACATTTAACAAAAACCAACCAATTCACTATCTCAACAAATTAGAATATGGTGACATGCCAATCAGCTAATCAACTCAAAACACCTGCAAAGGTTCAAAATAGTCTCTCAGTTTGGTTCACTAGACTACACAATCATGGGGAAGACTGCTGATCTGACAGTTGTCCAGAAGACAATCATTGACACCCTTCACAAGGAGGGAAGCCACAAACATTCATTGCCAAAGAAGCTGGCGGTTCACAGAGTGCTGTATCCAAGCATGTTAACAGAAAGTTGAGTAGAAGGAAAAAGTGTGGAAGAAAAAGAGAACCAACTAACCGAGAGAACCGCAGCCTTATGAGGATTGTCAAGCAAAATCAATTCAAGAATTTGAGTGAACTTCACAAGGAATGGACTGAGGCTGGGGTCAAGGCATCAAGAGCCACCACACACAGACGTGTCAAGGAATTTGGCTACAGTTGTCGTATTCCTCTTGTTAAGCCACTCCTGAACCACAAACAACGTCAGAGGCGTCTTACCTGGGCTAAGGAGAAGAACTGGACTGTTGCCCAGTGGTCCAAAGTCCTCTTTTCAGATACATTTGGAAACCAAGGTCCTAGAGTCTGGAGGAAGGGTGGAGAAGCTCATAGCCCAAGTTGCTTGAAGTTCAGTGTTACGTTTCCACAGTCTGTGATGATTTGGGGTGCAATGTCATCTGCTGGTGTTGGTCCATTGTGTTTTTTGAAAACCAACGTCACTGCACCCGTTTACCAAAAATTTTTGGAGCACTTCATGCTTCCTTCTGCTGACCAGCTTTTTGAAGATGCAGATTTCATTTTACAACAGGGTTTGGCACCTGCCCACACTGCCAAAAGCACCAAAAGTTGGTTAAATGACCATGGTGTTGGTGTGCTTGACTGGCCAGCAAACTCACCAGACCTGAACCCCATAGAGAATCTATGGGGTATTGTCAAGAGGAAAATGATAAACAAGAGACCAAAAATGCAGATGAGCTGAAGGCCACTGTCAAAGAAACCTGGGCTTCCATACCACCTCAGCAGTGCCACAAAATGATCACCTCCATGCCACGCCGAATTGAGGCAGTAATTAAAGCAAAAGGAGCCCCAACCAAGTATTGAGTACATGTACAGTAAATTAACATACTTTCCAGAAGGCCAACAATTCACTAAAAATGTTTTTTATTGGTCTTATGAAGTATTCTAATTTGTTGAGATAGTGAATTGGTGGGGTTTTGTTAAATGTGAGCCAAAATCATCACAATTAAAATAACCAAAGACTTAAACTACTTCAGTCTGTGTGCATTGAATTTGTTTAATACACGAGTTTCACAATTTGAGTTGAATTACTGAAATAAACTTTTCCACGACATTCTAATTTATTGAGATACACCTGTATGTCCTAAACATATGCATGCTTTTTTGGGAATAAAAAGTTTAGCGTTTTTGAGAGAGAAATAGAAGAGCATTGCCAGCACTTGGAAATACTGGAACATTGTAGAATTTCACTGTGTCGCATAATACCCACATTCTTTCACCATAAACGATCGATCATTCTGTGAAAATTAGCATCCTTATACTGTACTAAATTTACACTACTGAAACAATTCTTCCTACCACATTTGAGAGAAAACAAGCACCATGTTAATCGGCCAGTTGTGGGTCTTTTATACAGAGAACTGTTTTTGCAAATTTGCATAATGATGAATTTAACAGTTAATGGCCAAACGTTATGTTTTGCTATTGTGCTGTTTGTATATTTGTAAAAGTTCACAGTTATTGCATTTAACATCTAACACAGATAACATTAATTCTTTTTTTCATCAGGTTAGATGTTGACGATTATTAAGTCAAACCTTTCTAGGTGTAAGGATGAAAGAAACTCAGATACTGTGTATCTGAGTAACAGACAATACAAACATACACAGGCACAAAATACTATTGGAGTACTAGCATGGTTTGGGCATATTTCATAGTACTAGACATAACATATGGTTATTGTCTCAGCTTTATTCAAGTTGTTATGTGGTTAGAATAACTATAGGGGGCTAGGTAAAAACACTATTGAAGAATTAGCATATTTCATAGTGCTAGCCATAACCTCTGATTTTGTTTGAGCTTTAACTCAATTGCTACATATGTGACTGTAGGGGGCTAAACAGAACCACTATTTAAAGAATGACAAGCATGAGGTGGTCTATTAAATAGTTAGTCATAACCTCTGACTAATGATCAGACTGGAGAGTTTGTGATCGTGGGGTACACGTACATCGGCCGGCGTGATACACACTGAGCGACATATATTCCTAATGAATGAGTAAATATAAAGTAAAGAGTTAACTAGGATAATCAAATGTCAGAATAAGAATAATTAGAAATGTTCAAGCAACCAATTTGTATGACAATCTGAATTCTAGGTCATAATAAAATGGAGTCAGATTAGAATTGAATTTAGATTGAAAAACTTTGCACACTGAAAAGACCGAATACGCAAGAAACCTTCAGCCACCACTGGATACTTTCATTGGGCCAAGTGCGTAGACCTTACACAGGGCTTCAGCAGATGTAAAATTTTTCCTTTGTTTTTGTTCATTTCAAAAAGAGGTTTCCAATCCTGCACCTGGAGGGTCACTTTCCTGCAGATAAATTGTTCTTAATCCGGGTCCTGGGGACACCCGCTCTGCACATTTTGCCTCCGTTATCTGACATGCTCAGTTCAGTTCATGGAGTTTTCTCATAACAAGCTAATGATCTGAATCAGGGCCCGTATTCACAAAATATCTTAAGGGTAAAAGTAGCTCGTAACTCGCCGATTTAGGAGAAAATCTTTAAAATAATGGCGTGTCAGTCCTAAATTTAGGACTCCTAAGTTTTTGATCTAAAAGTATTTCACAAATAATTCCCGGCCGCCCTCGAGGAACTCCATGGGGCATGCATATTCTCCAAGCTGGACCGGCGAAGTGCATACAACCTCGTTCGAATCTGGGAGGGCGACGAGTGGGGCCATCTGGCCACTATGAGTACCTTGTAATGCCGTATGGGCTAGCCAGCGCCCTGTCGGTCTTCCAGGGATTAATGAATGAGGTGTCCCGGGAGTTCCTCCACCGCTCTGGTATTGTCTACATCGATGATATACAAATTTACTCCCGGAACGTGGCCGACCATCGCCAACACGTTCAGCAGGTCCTACAGAAGCTCCGTCAACACCATCTCTTCTTAAAGCTGGAGAAATGCGAATTCCATAGCCCCACGGTGCATTTCCTGGGTTACATCGTCGGCCAGGAAGGAATTCAGATGGACCAGGGAAGGTTGATGCAGTCAAGGAGTGGCCTCTTCCCCAGACCATAAAGGCGCTCCAGAGATTTCTAGGATTCGTTAACTTCTATCGTTGATTCATCAAGGATGTCAGTTCCCACACTGCTCCTTTGACTTCCATGCTCCGAGGAAAACCAAAGTCCCTGTCCTGGACCACCAGCGTCCACGAAGCTCTCACAAAGCTCAGAACAGCCTTCAGCATGGCCCCCATCCTTCATGATCCTGATCCAGACATTCCGTTTGTAGTGGAAGTGGATGCCTCCACCACCGGCGTTGGGGCCGTGCTGTCCCAACATTACGGTGAGACTCCCAAGTCCCTGTCCTGGACCACCAGCACCCACGAAGCTCTCACAAAGCTCAGAACAGCCTTCAGCATGGCCCCCATCCTTCATGATCCTGATCCAGACATTCCGTTTGTAGTGGAAGTGGATGCCTCCACCACCGGCATTGGGGCCGTGCTGTCCCAACATTACGGTGAGCCTCCAGCCTTGTGCATACTATTCTAAGAAACTGACCCCAGCAGAGCAGAATTACGACATCGGCAACCGGGAGTTGTTGGCTATCAAACTCGCCCTGGAGGAGTGGCGACACTGGCTGGAGGGAGCAAACCATCCATTCACTGTAATTACCGACCACAAGAATCTTCAATACCTCAGAGAAGCCAAGAGACTTAACCCTCGCCAAGCTCGCTGGGCATTGTTCTTCACCAGGTTTCAATTCACCATCACCTATCATCCCGGGAATCGTAACAATAAAGCCGACGCCCTCTCACGCATGCACTCTCCAGACACACCTTCCGATCCTGAGCCCATTCTCCGTCCAGCTCTGATTGTAAGCCCCATTCAATAGAACATTGACGAGGACATTCGAGCCGCCACTCTTACCGAACCTGCTCCGCTGGGAAGCCCAGAAGGGAAAATGTATGTGCCCACTTCCCAACGACAATCCCTTCTGGGCTCAGTTCACAATGTACCGGGCTCTGGACACCCAGGCAGCCAACGGAACCCTCTCGCTCCTCCAAGCTCGGTACTGGTGGCCCAGTATGACCCATTATATCATCAGGTACGTCCGCAGTTGCTCAGTCTGCGCCATGTCCAAGACCCCTCGTCACCTCCCCGTAGGCAAACTAGTGCCCCTGCCGATCCCACATCGACCCTGGTCTCACCTGGGAATCGTTTTGTGACTGATTTACCCAACTCAGATGGGTATACCTGCATCTTGGTAGTCGTAGATCATTTTTCCAAAGCCTGTAAACTAATCCCCTCAATGGACTTCCAACCGCTCTCAAGTTTGTTCACACACGTCTTCAGAAACTTGAGTCCCCGGAGATGTAATCTCTGACAGGGGACCTCAGTTTATCTTCCGCGTATGGAGGGCATTCTTCTGGCTACTAAGGGTCACGGTCAACTTATCCTCAGGCTGTCATCCCCAGACAAACGGCCAGACTGAACAGAAGATCCAAGAACTCGGGCGTTACCTCCGGGCATACAGCTGGAGCCGTTTCCTCCCTTGGGCCGAGTATGCACAGAATTCCCTGAGACAAACTACCACCGGCCTCACGCAGTTTCAGTGCATACTCGGTTACAAGCCCCTGCTCTTCCCATGGACAGGAGAACCATCTGAGGTTCCAGCTGTAGACCACTGGTTCCGAGTGAGTGTGGGACTCAGCTCACCTCCATCTCCAACGTGCAGTGCGGAGGCATAAAGCCTTTGCAGATGCTCGGCATACTTCCACTCCCACTTACCATCCTGCGCTGTAAGAAGCTGAGTCCCCGTAACATTGGTCTGTTCCCGATACAAAGGCAGATCAACGAAGTCACTTATGAACTCCAACTCCCACCCAGGTACCGAATTCACCCACTTTCCATGTTTCACTCCTTAAACCTCACTCTCCCTCTGCTCCAGGACCCACTGAACCCGACGAACCTCCTCCTCCAGAAATCCTTGACCAACCATCTACCTGGTCTGAGACATCCTGGACTCACGGCGACAGGGTGGTCGGCTGGAATATTTGGTCGACTGGGATGGTTATGGACCGGAGGAACATTCCTGGGTGGCCAGGGACGACATTCTGGACCCTTTGCTACTAGAGGACTTCCATCGCACCCATCCTGGTCGCCCCGCACCTAGAAGCCGTGGCCTCCCCCGTCGCCGCTTGAATTAATTCACGGGCAAAGAACCATTACTGCTCACAACCTGTTTGATATAAATATGTTGTTATTATTTATCTTGTTTGTAAGCATTACCATAACCTTTTCAAAAAGTGACAAAACAACAAGTACTGTATGTTATATATCTTCTTATAAAATGGGTAGTTTTGGTTCTTGATTATGATTGGTTGAGCTGCATTCAAAGCCGTGTAAATTACTCCAGAAATTTACACCTGTGACCTAATTACGTTAGTATTACTGCACCCCTGCGGCTGTGTGTTGCTGCTATAATACTGCGCTAAAGAAATTGTTTCAAATGTCATTGTTTAAAAAAAGAGAAATTAAAGAATTTTTTTTAATGAATTTACCATTTCGTAAAAGCGTGGTTTACAGTGACTTTAGAAAAGCTGAATTATCCTCTCCACTTTGTGTCTATTTTGTCTAACAATGCGCCTTAACTATTTTAAATTTGCTGCAAACCATGGCTTCTTGGGGCTTATTGCTTTATTTAATGTTACTCCTGAAACATTTAAATTTCTGAATACAATTTTTGACGGTACACTAAGCACATTTTTCACTCAGTTTAGTCATATTTACTACACACACAACAACACATCTCTGTAATTGTAAATATGTTGACTAAAATTGGACTTGAAGCTCCCTAGTAGGCATTATACACAACAATTACCCATGATGATGATTCCAGGTAAATTGTTAAATCACGCATAGAAGAGAACCGGTTTCTGAACAAACATTGAATTAAAAAAAAAACTGTCCTGAACATTACCATTTTTTGTCATCCCTCTTCCCTCAGTTACTGCTATCCTTGCATACCTGTATACAAATAGCAATATCTAATTTCTCTCAGCTTTCTAAAGGGTGTCACTCCTAACTTAGAAACCTCACAAATTAGGTAAATTATAAACAGCCTGAGTGTGTGGGAGAGGATAAGATGTGCCCTTTTATTTAGCTGTCTGAGAAGTCTGCGATATTCCACAGCCAATGCCTGCACTCATCTCTCATAATTTTGTGAGGGGAGCCTCTGCTGGCTCAGGTTAGCTTTTTTGCACCTGCTTGTTTAGATTTTTTTTATTGTTGTGACATTACCTGACCCTTCCAGTTGCAGTAAAGCCAGCGTTCTTCAGGTTTCTGTCATAGAGTTGCTTTTAATGTGTCTTACTGCCTCACCCCCAGGCCAAGGTTTGGAATGAGGTCATAAATGTCGTCCGCATTCCCCCACACAATGCTGTCCATGTCCCATAAAGACCTGTAATGAAGGTGCCCAGCCTTCATGAACTGCCCATAACTCTTCACACACCAGAATGCATTAAAGCTGGAGTCTGAGAATAAAAGTAAATTATGTTCACCAAAGCAAGGGATTAGGGTTACATCATGGCTGCATTTCTGAGATGATTAGGACGGATGGTGAGTATTCAAAGAGCCTAATAAACAGGAAATGTTCATATAAAGGCAGAGGCTATTTACACTGCAAATAGAGAAGATATCAGTACATTTGCATGATATAAACCTGTAATTCTGAGAAAAAAAATTAAATGTGATACATAAACTGTATATAAACTGACTATAACTCTTCGCAGTTTGCATCTTGCAACTTTTTGTTCTCCACCACAGACTACTATATATATATATATATATATATATATATATATATACACACTGAACAAAATTATAAACACAACACTTTTGTTTTTGCCCCCATTTTTCATGAGATGAACTCAAAGATCTAATACTTTTCTATGTACACAAAAGGCCTATTTCTCTCAAATATTGTTCACAAATCTGTTTAAATCTGTGTTAGTGAGCACTTCTCCTTTGCCAAGATAATCCATCCACCTCACAGGTGTGGCATATCAAGATGCTGATTAGAGTGCATGATTATTGTACAGGTGTGCCTTAGTCTGACTACAATAAAAGGCCACTCTAAAATGTGCAGTTTTACTGTTTTGGGGGGTCCGGGGGGATCCAAAATGCCATTAATAAAATGCACCTGTGTTCGTTGTCCATAACATACGCCTGCCCATACCATAACCCCACCACCACCATGGGCCACTCGATCCACAACATTGACATCAGCAAACCGCTCACCCACACGACGCCATACACGCTGTCTGCCATCTGCCCTGTACAGTGAAAACCGGGATTCATCCCTGAAGGGAACACTTCTCCAAAGTGCCAGACGCCATCGAATGTGAGCATTTTCCCACTTTAAGTCGGTTACGGTGACGAACTGCAGTCAGGTCGAGACCCCGATGGGGACGACGAGCATGCAGATGAGCTTCCCTGAGACTGTTTCTGACAGTTTGTGCAGAAATTATTTGGTTATGCAAACCGATTGTTGCAGCAGCTGTCCGAGTGGCTGGGCTCAGACGATCTTGGAGGTGAAGATGCTGGATGTGAAGGTCCTGGGCTGGTGTGGTCTGCGGTTGTGAGGCCGGTTGGATGTACTGCCAAATTCTCTGAAACTCCTTTGGAGTCGGCTTATGGTAGAGAAATGAACATTCAATTCACGAACAACAGCTCTGGTGAACATTCCTGCAGTCAGCATGCCAATTGCACGCTCCCTCAAAACTTGCGACATCTGTGGAATTGTGCTGTGTGATAAAACTGCACATTTTCGAGTGGCCTTTTATTGTGGCCAGCCTAAGCCACACATGTGCAATAATCTTGCTGTCTAATCAGCATCTTGATATGCCACACCTGTGGGGTGGATGGATTATCTCGGCAAAGGAGAAGTGCTCACTAAAGCTGGGCTCACATTACAGGAGTTTTAAAATCCTAACTGATTATGAAATCTGGTTGCAGCACACACATAATGTGAATCTTTGCAGGTTATCTTCCCTCAAATCTTAAACATGCACACACTACAAAATTTTAACATTGTGGCGCATCACACACTACAATATATTATTAAGATTATTATGCCATAGCGCCTCACGTGATCTCACACAGCAGATCGTCATTGACATTTCAGTGATGTTTACATATGTTAGCTACATATGTTTACATATGTTACATTCAAAATTGAGGCGATTTCACTCCAGCGCTTATCTTTCTCCTTACGGTTGTGATACGTTTTCAACACATTATACAGACAGTTGTGTTACTATAAAACACCAAGAAGCAGTTTCCTCCGTCTCCACTATCCAACGGGGGCCGTACAGCAGCTGTTTTGCGGTCGCGCATTGGCTATTGTGAAATTACTGACGTAATCATATAGCCGTCATCATCCCGATTTAAATCCTAAATATCAAACATATTTGATACGATCGGGGCGGCCCCGATTTGTATGCGAGCAGATCGGGAGGTGCAAGATTCGATCGGTGAATGCCTCACATTACCAGATAATCCGCGCCAAACATCGGGACCGATCGAGGGGCTCTACAAGATTTTTGCTCCAAATCTCGGGAGGAGGAAATCGGGGCTAAATCGGGCTAAAAATCCTGTAGTGTGAGCCAGGCTTAACACAGATTTAGACAGATTTGTGAACAATATTTGAGAGATGTAGGTCTTTTGTGTACATAGAAAAAGTCTTAGATCTTTGAGTTCAGCTCATGAAAAATGGGGGCAAAAACAAAAGTGTTGCGTTTATAATTTTGTTCAGTGTATATATATATATATATATATATATATATATATTGATTGTAACTTTTTATCTCATACTTCTGACTTTTTCCCCTTGTAACTGCAATTTAATAACTTTAGATTTTTTTTTCCACTGAATTGCAAGCCTATATTTCTCAAATCTGAGTTTACTGTATATCACACAAATGATATTTTCACAAATGTTTTTCCTCAGAATTGCGAGAAAAAAAAGTATTATTTGTGATATTAAAATTAGTAATTACCCTTTTTTATCACATTTGCGGAAACAAGCGGAAACTACAACTCATAAAGTGGGAAGATAAAGAAACCTTAAATTAGTGCTACTGCATTATGAATTTAATTTTGAATAAATAGCCCTGTAACCATTCAGATCTGTAAAATTTGCCTTTGATAACCCTGGTGTATAGAAGTGTTTTTCTTACCCTCCAATTAGTCTCATATTTGTATTACGTAAACCCTGATGTGTATTATGTGGCTTGCCTGTAGTGAAGCTGTAACAACCTCTGGAAGAGGAAGTAATTATACCTGACAGTGCTGGACTAGATTTAAAGACATAAAATCAAAGATGTTTAAAAACAGACTAATTACTATCTATTCAATTAAAAGCAGTTGTTTTATCCAACATCAGCAAAACTGTGTAATAATTGTTTGTTTATCTTGATTGGAATGAAATCTTCAAAAGAAGACATTTGTTACATTTTCTTTGATCTATAACAAGGTAATTTAATTACTTCAAACAATCAGCCTGTTTTTGTCACCATTGGATTCTTGGTGAGAAAAATATATAATGCTAAATGATTTAGTGTGACCACTCTTTGGTGTTACTTTTAGGATGAATTAAGATGGCTTATATTACTCTGTCAGAGCCTATAAAATCCCCGGCACATTGTTTAACCCTTTCCTTTTGACAGTCCTCATAAATATACAAGGACTGATTGGCAAAGACTGTGATTTACATCTTGTGTAACACAGCGTAGGACGGCCTCTTAAAGTATTCTGAAGCAGCTCATAAAATGATCCAAATGAGCTCCTTTCTGCATCATGAGTAACATTAGTTATGGTAAAAGTAATCTTCTGGACTATACAACAGTATTTTTTGAAAGTGTGTTACATATAGTGAGACTCTGCAGTAGCTGTGCTGTGTAGTAAATCTTCTCAATGACATGGTTGCTGAAGACATATGGCCTCTTGGACTGACTTGGCCTGTGGACTGCTCATGTGATCAGTGTTGGGAAGGTACATTGCATTTTTCAGCACTAGGTAAATTCCTTCTCAATTTTAGACAAGGCTAGGTGAATAAACTAATATATTTTTTTAACAATATGACGTAAGTTTAAGGTACTTTTTGATTAATATATTTACTGAGAGAAATTATATTTATAAGCAGTGTTTTAGACCACGTTTCTTAAAAACAATGTCTCTAATCTCCAGTTTCCATGTCCAAGGTTACAAACAATTCTTCCTTTAAGGATGTTTCCCAAAAATGCACTTAAAGAATGAGTGCACAGACATGTAAGACATTTCAGTTTCTTAAAATATAGAATCACCATTAATTTCTTAAATATTTAACAAATTTACATAATTATCAAAATCATTCAATGCTAAATTCATCAACAGATCAACACATAAGCCTTAGCTCCCAGAAGAAGAACACAAATAATATAACACCTAAATAAATACAATAGCCTATGCAATACAGAAAATTATTTAGTAAGTTATTTGTAAATATTTAGGGGAAAAAAATATTTACTCAGTTTTCCCTGTAATCCCCTCTAGTGTTGTGGTAGAATAGTATATATGCCCTTCCTAGTGTACACATTTAAAAAATGCAGCTTTTAATCTAGTTTACCACATCCAGTTCTCAAAAGGCTTGTGAACAAATATGTGTTTTATGGCCTTATTTCAGTGACTTTTTAGTTAGACTTCTTTTGACTTTTTAGAACATTTTAACTTTTTCACCTGCCATTCATAAACATTTTCTCAAAAACGCATGCATGTACATTAACGTTGCTTAAATTTTTGTGCTGACTACAGACTAATCCAACTTTAGACATTATATATATATATATATATACCAGACAAGACTTGATGCTAATGGGTTTTAAAACTCTAGTCTACCACATCCAGTTCTCAAAAGTCTTGTGAACAAATGTTCTGTATGTGTTTTATGGCCTTATTTTAGTGATTATTAATTTTAGAAAATTTTATTTTTCACCAACCCTGTATAAACATTATTTTCTCAAAAACACAAACATGTGGGCTATATTCATGCTGCTCGTGTATTATTGTAGCACAGTTTGTGCTGATTACAGTGTAATCAGACTTTAGTCATTAATATGTTTTTAAGATACTGAAAAAAGCACAAATGTCAGGGCATGTCAAAACTTCTCCAGAGCCCCAAAACCTCTTCAGACCCCAGAGGGTTAAATTTGGCTTTGGCCAGTGGTAAACCAGCCTTCCCATAATTTGCATGTTAGTCTGTTTAAATTATGTTTTAAAGTGTAACCATCACACTGCATCAACTTCATGAACTTTATGCAGTTTTACAGTTGTCTGTAGGTGAATATGTTTGCCCTACACTCTTAAAAATAAAGGTGCTTCACGATGCCATAGAAGAACCTTTTTGTCTAAATGGTTCCATAAAGAACCTTTAACATCTGAAGAACCTTTCTGTTTCACAAAAGGTTCTTTGTGGCGAAAGAAGGTTCTTCAGATTATAAAAAGGTGAGAAAGAGATGGTTCTTTAAAGAACCTTTGACTGAATGGTTCTTTGTGGAACCAAAAATGGTTCTTCTATGGCATCGCTGTGAAGAACCTTTTCAAGCACCTTTATTTTTAAGAGTGTATTTGGCTTACTATGATGGGCTCATTCATGGATTTACGAAGAGCATTAGCAATGAACAAGTTTACATTTTAAGGAAACAATCCATAACAGAAAGATGGTTTGTATTATGGTTTAGAATCATAAAGCTTTTGTGAAACAAGGTCTAGATTAGGACAAGGGAGTACAATGGAATAAAAAGGATACTGATCATTTAAATATAAAGTGAGCAGTGCTTGATATTTTAAGTGACCGACAAAAAGCTTATTACCAAATTATGAAAAGTAAAGACAAGTACCATGCATTATGATAATATACACTAATTAATTATATACTGTACTTTTAATCATAATTCAATCTGCCAGCGTTGACTTCTGTGTCAAATGAAATTGGGCTGAAGTAAGAGAGAATGGGCACAACTATAACACACTACATTTGTTCAGCTATTAACCCATTAATTTAAGAAACACTGAAAATTTAGCTTTGAACACATCTTTCCTGACAGCTAAGTGAATCTGTATTTTATATAGAGGTGAAAACGATTCAGTAATATACTATGCACTAGCAATGATATTATTTTGATGTATGTCTTTTTAAACAATGCCCCAACCACTGTTGCAATCGCCCCCTTAATTCTTTCCTAATTTGAAGTTTTCATAAGTATAAATAATCTAAGGACACTAAAAGATGGCAGGTTGATTTGTAGTAATGTTATAGAGTAATGGAAAATGAAATTAAAAACGCATCCCCTACAATGCCGATGAGCAACTGGCTAAGTCAGTCTTTTGTTTTCTAAAAATGTTCAAACAGATGTTACCTAATTTTAGCGAAGCTGCTTGTAAATGGGATGCATTGGCCCTGATCACAGTGTAGCCACCCTGTAAACATTAGTGATGTTTGTGTTTTAATGTCCAATCAATACAATGAGAAAGCACCACACCGTAAAATATTAATTAGTAAGCAAGACACAGAAGCACTGAATGGTAATAAGATATCAGCTTAATTTTGAAAGCAAAACGTTTCAGTAATCCCCTCACGGTCCAAAGCTTTGCAGTGTCATGGAGTGCAGAGGTCTTAGCCCTTCACTTCACCCTGAGCTCATTACAAGGAGGCATCAACTGACTCGCCTTCTCATCTTACTTCCACTCTGTGACACCGGACAGAGCCATACACACTGAGCCAGTCTCCTTTAGCCTTCCCATAACACCTCACACATGCTACAAATCACAAACCCCCCATGAAACCATCCCGCTCCTCCTCGGGTTCATGCTTTAATTTCATGGAATGGAAGGAATCAAAATATTAGCACAGGTGAATCTTAAAGGGCAGTATAATGCATTATGATAATTGCACCTTGTACTTATGAATGAACAAATTTACATTACAGCCTACTCAGATTTTAATGAAAGATGTATGTGAATTGTTATTACCAGCATTTTTATATACTACTCCCACTAATAGAAGCTTTTAATAAAATGCATACATTCACCTCTGACTCTGGCTGAACATCTATTAAACTCTCCCTGCTTACCGTAGTGACGAGATACATAGCAGACTGTCGTCACTCAATGGCTGGATGTCTAAGTGGTGCCCGCAGAATAACATGGGTTTCATAGACAATTGGACGAGTTTTTGGGGCAGACCTGACCTGTTGAAAAGAGATGGTCTTCATCCCTCCTGGGGTGATGCCGCTCTTCTTTCTGGAAATATGGCACATAGTCTTAGAGTTTGTACTTGACTAACTGGGGCCCAGGTCAGGAAGAAGACAGACTGACTAAACCGACTGTCTGCTAGCCGCTTCATGTCACATAAATCAATTAATTCTCAGCACATAGAGACTCTATAGAGACTGTGTCTGTTCCCCAAAGTAGAAAATACAAAAAAACGTAACAATTTAATTTATGTTCAACAAATAAAAAGCCGATGTAATACGGATAAACAAATTATAAAGCTTGGCTTATTGAATATCAGGTACGCGATGAATATCTATGAAAGCACTTTTTGTAAATGATATGATCACTATATCATAACCTAGATGTGCTCTGTTTGACAGAAACCTGGCTAAAACCTGATGATTACATTATTTTAAATGAGTCTACCCCCCAAGATTACTGTTATAAACATGAGTCACATCCAAAAGGTAATGGGGGAGGTGTTGCTTCAATTTATAACAATGTTTTCAGTATTTCTCAGAGGGCGGGCTTCAAGTATAACTCGTTTGAAGTAATGGTGCTTAATATAACATTATCCAGAGAAGCACATGTTACTGATAGATCCCCTGTGATGTTTGTACTGGCTACTGTATACAAGCCACCAGGGCACCATACAGACTTTATTAAAGAATGTGCTGATTTGATATCCGAGTTAGTGCTGGCTGCAGATAA
>NW_015507337.1:38697-39422 GCF_001515645.1 Sinocyclocheilus grahami | reverse complement strand
CGAAATCATACTCTAGATTTAATACTGTCACATGGAATTGATATTGGTGGTGTTGAAATTATGCAGCCAAGCGATGATATCTCAGATCATTATTTAGTCTTGTGCAAACTTCATATAGCTAAAACTGTAAATTCTACTCCTTGTGACAAGTATGGTAGAACCATCACAGACTGCTTTGTAAGTAATCTTCCTGATTTATCCCAAATCTTTAGCGTATCCAAAACCTCAGAACAACTTGATGATGTAACAGAAACTATGGACTCTCTCTTTTCTAGCATTTTAGATAAAGTTGTTCCTTTACGCTTAAGGAAGATTGAGGAAAACAGTCTGACACTGTGGTATAATGAGCACACTCGCACCCTAAAGAGAGCAACCCGGAAAATGGAGCGCAGCTGGAGGAAAACAAAACTAGAGGTATTTCGTATTGCTTGGCGGGAAAGTAACCTATCCTACACAAAAGCATTAAAAACTGCTAGATCTGATTACTTTTTGTCTATTTTAGAAGAAAATAAACATAGCCCCAAGTATTTATTCAATACAGTGGCTAAATTAACGAAAAATAAAGCATCAACAGGTGTTGACATTTCCCAACAGCACAGCAGTAATGACTTTATGAACTACTTTACTTCCAAGATCGATACTATTAGAGATAAAATTGTAACCATGCAGTCATCAGCTACAGTATCGCATCAGATAGTGTGCTATAGATCGCCTGAGGAACAATT
>NW_015507337.1:29860-30830 GCF_001515645.1 Sinocyclocheilus grahami | reverse complement strand
ATGGTGTTGAAATTATGCAGCCAAGCGATGATATCTCAGATCATTATTTAGTCTTGTGCAAACTTCATATAGCTAAAACTGTAAATTCTACTCCTTGTGACAAGTATGGTAGAACCATCACAGACTGCTTTGTAAGTAATCTTCCTGATTTATCCCAAATCTTTAGCGTATCCAAAACCTCAGAACAACTTGATGATGTAACAGAAACTATGGACTCTCTCTTTTCTAGCATTTTAGATAAAGTTGTTCCTTTACGCTTAAGGAAGATTGAGGAAAACAGTCTGACACTGTGGTATAATGAGCACACTCGCACCCTAAAGAGAGCAACCCGGAAAATGGAGCGCAGCTGGAGGAAAACAAAACTAGAGGTATTTCGTATTGCTTGGCGGGAAAGTAACCTATCCTACACAAAAGCATTAAAAACTGCTAGATCTGATTACTTTTTGTCTATTTTAGAAGAAAATAAACATAGCCCCAAGTATTTATTCAATACAGTGGCTAAATTAACGAAAAATAAAGCATCAACAGGTGTTGACATTTCCCAACAGCACAGCAGTAATGACTTTATGAACTACTTTACTTCCAAGATCGATACTATTAGAGATAAAATTGTAACCATGCAGTCATCAGCTACAGTATTGCATCAGATAGTGTGCTATAGATTGTCTGAGAAACAATTCCACTCATTCTCTACTATAGGAGAGGAAGATTTGTATAAACTTGTTAAATCATCTAAACCAACAACATGTTAGACCCTATTCCATCTAAGCTTCTAAAATAAGTGCTTCCAGAAGTCATAGATCCTCTTCTGGCTATTATTAATTAATCATTGTCATTAGGATATGTCCCAAAAACCTTTAAACTGGCTGTTATTAAGCATCTCATCAAAAAAACACAACTTAACCCCAAAGAACTAGTTAATTACAGACCGATCTCGAATCTTCCTTTTCTGTCCAAGATACTAGAAAAG
>NW_015507337.1:26448-26786 GCF_001515645.1 Sinocyclocheilus grahami | reverse complement strand
GGGAAAGTAACCTATCCTACAGAAAAGCATTAAAAACGGCTAGATCTGATTACTTTTCGTCTCTTTTAGAAGAAAATAAACATAACCCCAAGTATTTATTCAATACAGTGGCTAAATTAATGAAAAATAAAGCATCAACAGGTGTTGACATTTCCCAACAGCACAGCAGTAATGACTTTATGAACTACTTTACTTCCAAGATCAATACTATTAGAGATAAAATTGTAACCATGCATCCGTCAGCTACAGTATCACATCAGATAGTGTGCTATAGATCGCCTGAGGAACAATTCCACTCATTCTCTACTATAGGAGAGGAAGATTTGTATAAACTTGTT
>NW_015507337.1:25464-26342 GCF_001515645.1 Sinocyclocheilus grahami | reverse complement strand
TATTATTAATTAATCATTGTCATTAGGATATGTCCCAAAAACCTTTAAACTGGCTGTTATTAAGCATCTCATCAAAAAAACACAACTTAACCCCAAAGAACTAGTTAATTACAGACCGATCTCGAATCTTCCTTTTCTGTCCAAGATACTAGAAAAGATAGTATCCTCACAATTATATTCCTTCTTAGAGAAAAATGGTATCTGTGAGAATTTCCAGTCAGGATTTAGACCGTATCATAGTACTGAGACTGCTCTAATTAGAGTTACAAATGACCTGTATCTCTCTAATAGTGCTACTGGATCTTAGCGCTGCATTCGACACTATTGACCACAACATTCTTTTGAATAGACTAGAAAACTTTGTTGGCATTCATGGAAGTGCATTAGCATGGTTCAAATCGTACTTGTATGACCGCCATCAATTCGTAGCAGTGAATGAAGAGGTATCATATCGATCACAAGTGCAGTATGGAGTACCTCAAGGCTCAGTACTAGGGCCATTACTTTTCACGCTTTACATGTTACCCTTGGGAAGCAATATGAGCTTTACAATTTGACAGTGTGTTATTTTAAATGTAAAAAGTAATTTTAATTCAAATACATTGGTTTTAACCCAGTCAATTTGAAAAACTAGCGGAATGCATAGTCGATATTAAAAACTGGATGATGAGTAATTTCTTGCTGCTAAATTCTGAAAAAGCAGAGGTGTTAATTATAGGACCTAAAAACTCTGCATGTAACAACCTAGAACACTGTCTAAGTCTTGATGGCTGCTGTGACAGTTCCTCGTCATCAGTTAGGAACCTAGATGTGCTATTTGATAGCAATCTTTCCTTAGAAAGCCACGTTTCTAGCATTTGTAAAACTGCATTTTTCCA
>NW_015507337.1:15950-25168 GCF_001515645.1 Sinocyclocheilus grahami | reverse complement strand
AAATGTTAATCCATGCGTTTATGACCTCAAGGTTAGGTTATTGTAATGCTTTATTGGGTGGTTGTTCTGCACGCTTAATAAACAAACTCCAGCTGGTCCAAAATGCAGCAGCTAGAGTTCTTACTAGAACCAGGAAGTATGACCATATTAGCCCGGTTCTGTCAACACTGCACTGGCTACCTATTAAACATTGTATCGATTTTTAAAGTCTTGCATATTACTTATAAAGCCCTGAATGGTTTAGCACCTCAGTATTTGAACAAGCTCTTGTTACATTATAGTCCTTCACGTCCGCTGCGTTCTCAAAACTCTAGCAATTTGATAATACCTAGAATATCAAAATCAACTGCGGGCGGAAGATCCTTTTCCTATTTAGCGCCCAAACTCTGGAATAACCTACCTAACATTGTTCGGGAGGCAGACACACTCTGTCAATTTAAATCTAGATTAAAGACCCATCTCTTTAACCTGGCTTACACATAACACACTAACACATTTCTAATATTCAAATTCGTTAAAGGATTTTTAGGCTGCATTAATTAGGTCAACTGGAACCGGGAACACTTTCCATAACACCCGATGTACTTGCTACATTGCTAGAAGAATGGCATCTACGCTAATATTAGTCTGTTTCTCTCTCTAGGTCACTGTAGCCACCAGATACAGTCTGTATCCAGATCAGATGGTCACTGCAGTCACCCATATCCAGTATGTATACAGACCAGATGGTGGATCAGCACCTAGAGAGGACCTCTACAGCCCTGAAAGTCAGCAGAGACCAGGACAACTAGATGAGCCCCAGATACAGATCCCCAGTAAAGATCTTGTCTCAGACGGCCACCGGGACAAGACCATAGGAGTCAGTCGAGTCCTCTGCACAATGTGACTTTGCTGCAGCCTGGAATTGAACTGCTGGTTTCGTCTGGCCAGAGGAGAACTGGCCCCCTGACTGAGATTGGTTTCTCCCAAGGTTTTTTTCTCCATTCTGTCCCTGATGGAGTTTTGTTGTTTACTATTGTCACTTTGCATTATTGACACACTATTTTCCTAATTAATGCTGTACAGCTGCTTTGACAAAAAAAAGCTGCTTTTGATGCTTTGTTAAAGGCGCTATATAAATAAAGGTGAATTGACTTGACTTGACTGTTAATACATTTCATTTCTGTGTTGTAAGGCAAAGGAGAAACATCAAGAATAGAATGTCCCTGATTTACTGTGGAGGTCAATCACTGCTAAATCAATTAGGGCAAAAAGGTTGCTATGTTACACCATGGTTATAATTAGAAGCGAACAGACTCAAAAGAATTGAAGTAAAGGCATACGTCTAATGAGATATTCATCAGGAAACAAACACAACTTCTTAAATGTCTTGACCTTATAAAGTGAGAAGTCTATTTGAGGCAAAGCTTTGAATGTGTGAGGTTTTCCAAATGCCAGCAGAGTCCAGAGTTTGGTTTATTGTCACAGCTGAATTTAAGGAAATCCACCCATTGCACAAAAAACATGTAAACATGCTATCTGTCACCTGGGGGAAGAGTATGTGTTCTGCTTCAGAGTATTCATAATGAATCAGGCTGATCAAGGCAAAGGGATGGAAGGAGGCTTCAGTTTGCTGCATAGCCTGTAGTTAAACAAACATGACATTGTGTTTAAAGTGCTAACCTTTTGTGAGGCAGTCTGTGAGGAGATTGTCCCCCAGGCATATTTGAATTTATCATGCAATAATTTGGAGGGAGGTGAAGAGAATAAAAACATGCAGATGCTTGAGTGCTGGAGTTGTGGGGGGAGGCGTACAGGAGAACACAAAGTGATGTAATGCTGCACACAAAAGTAAGTTTTGTTTTGAGCCTTTTGAACAGTCGTTTCCAACGTACATTATGTTTTAATCATTTCCATTTAATTTCATTCATCTCCCTGCATGCTTGAATAAAAAATATAAAGGCAAACATGAAATATAAATCTCATCTCCTAAAACTGGAAGATGATGTTTTAGGGGTTTTGTAGCTGTCGTCAAAAATGTAGCAAATTACAATTTTTCTATTTCATTTTATTTTATTATTATATTTTTCAAGAGTGGTGTCTCTATAAAAGCCACTGGAAGTGAAGACTGATTTTGAATATGTAGTTTCCATCAAATACAGAAACTGTACTTGACTAAAGAAAGGGCATTTTTTTTAAATACAACTGGAGAATGGACTTTGAAAACATGACTCTGCATCTCTCTGATTCATCCGCTGGAACAAAATGATGGGCCCGGTGATCAGAGGGATCAAAAAGATTAATTAACATATTTGTGATGCTTTTACAGCAGCCAAGTCAGTTAAGCACGTAATTATGAAGCCACAGCAGTACTTTCAAGCTCCCCCTGCATTTCTTTGAGTCCAGTGAGTGCTAGCGTTCAATGTCAAGAATTCCAAAGCATTTTGTAGCAGCAAATGAAGAGGTGAGGGATGTAAAGGAGTTGTACATGTATGTTGTGAGTGTGTGTGCAAAGTAAGAAAAGAAATTCATAGATACTCTCCTAGCAGAAAGTACTATTTACAGACATGTCCTTCAACCCTGAAACACAACATACAATGTGTAATTCAAAATACAGCTGTATAAAATCAATATTAACATGTTACATTGTCAGTATTTTTGCTGACTTTTCTGTGTGCAGGTAATTGCAAATGGTATAGGATATTGCTGGGTGCTTTTGAGTGGAGTGTGCTTGATCAATGCGCTATGGTTAAGCACAATGCCATCCCATGAGTATTCATGTGTATTTTACATAAAGTGTGGCTCTATCAATGTGTTGCTGATGTATTGACATCACCTAAAAACTAAGATATTTACATTTGAACAACTTGATAATTCTGTATTTATGATCATTAAGATTATGTGTTCAACTGCATTTTTTTTAACAAATCAAAAATACAAATACAATTGATATTTTAACATTTCGTTCTATTCTGTGTTACTTCTGGTGCCAAGTTGTTTAAAAGAATTACATAATGCTAAACATGACTGCACTTCAATTAATTTCTGTAACCACTTAATCATTACCTATCATGTAATATATATTCTGTTTGCCATGTGACAACTTAAATGTTGCTCTGTACCTCACACAGAAACTATTGTAAAATGTCAGAGAGGATTGTGAAAGTAACACATTGTCATTTTTATTTATTTGGTATTGTTTTTTTAGGATCTAAAATATATCTATAAAAGGTAACACTTTATTTCAATAGTCCACTTTAGACATTCTATTAACAGTAAGCAACTTTGCAACTACATGTCAACTAGCAGTTAGTAGAGTATTAGTAGACTGTCTGCTTAATATCTTCTAACACTTTCTTTGTCAACTTATTCTACTAACCCTAAACCTATCCTAAGTCTACTCTGAGAGTTAGTAGACATGTAGTTGCAAATTAATGAGAATTAGTTGACATGTAGTTACAAAGTTTTTTATAGTTAGTAGAATGTCTAAAGTGGACTATCGAAATAAAGTGTAACCCTATAAAATGTAATTATAAAGGAATATATGTGCAAAATAAAAAGATTTGTAAATATTTCATATTTTAGATGTTGTCAATACATACACATTGAATGTTTCAGTATCTATCCAGATGTTCAAAAAAACATGCTACAATACATTTTGGTACCTGTAATTGTTGCATACTAATACCTAAGTATAAACAATGAGAGCAGGCTGTCAGGAGAGACTTACTTCTTCATTTTCTTGTTACTTTTTATATATATATATATATTTAATTATTCTATAACAAAGAATCACATGTAACTGTACAGCAAAAAAAATTTAACTAAACATACAACCGCTAAGCACCTAAAGATACAAAGTATTTAATAAATTACATGAGAAATGGAAGGTAAAATAAGCAAATATTTGTAGATTTAATATATGAGAAGAGTTTTGTAACTGACAAGAGCTGTTGATTTCTTTTACAAAATGACAAAAGATAATCTCTCATTTTCTAATATAATGCTGTATTTATTCTTGCTGCCAGCAGAAAGAAAAGGTTAAAAAATCACCATGTAATTTCACTGGATCAATGCCATGTTACACATCACAATTATCAGAAGACACTGCTGTAATTCTCAACTCACTGTGCTTCGCCTCATTTATCAAAATATTGCCATGTCATTTTCGTTTGAATTATAATTTATCAATAATTCATTACACATGAATTATTCCTACAAATTAGAACCATGGAAATCATCTCATTATTAAATTCATGAGTGTGTCAGCTTTCAAGGCTACATTATTATCAACCAAAATGTGGGCCCTATTTGTCTGAATGAATGTTGTTTAGGAAACAGAAATATGTCAAGAGGATCATTTTTGTCCACACAGTTGTTTGATAAGTTTCACTTCCCCTGTAAATATACCCTTTATAGCAGGAACATAAATGTAAACTCAAACATGACTATGCAAGTAAAAAAAAAAAACTTGCCAATTGTTATGGCATTGTTGCTGAAGCACTTGAATGGTTAAATTAATTACATTGAAAAGCATACAAAGACCCACTGGCCACAACAACGACTAGTACAGCATACTGATAAAGAGTAATCGATAAGCTTTGGTTTAATAAGAGTGTGTTTTGTCTCGAATGCGATTGTCTGGAACATGCGCAACACTTTAAATAAGTGTCTTACATTAATGGCTTTTACCTCAGGCAACCAGCTGTCCATCAAACTTCACATTACAACGATACATCATCCCTCATTTAAAAACCTTTGGATAAACTTTTACCTTAGGATACCATTTCTGATTATCACCTTTCCTACAACAGATGTGAAAACCAACTAGCAGATCAGTGAGTTTTGGGGGAGGGGGTGGCTTCGATAAATCTGACATCACAACTTATGTTTGGTATGAAAGAAAAATACCTATTTACACTGCTAAGATAAATGAATGATAATCATTTTGTTGTTCCCCAAGGTAATTTCAACTGTGAAAACCAATTCCTCCATCACTGTTTCTAATATCTCAAGGCTGTTTTTAAAATATGAACCAGTCTGGTGTGCTAACAGTTTGGTAGATATGAGATCTGTTGGCTTAAACCCCAGTCTGCTCAAAGGTAGCTCTAAAGTCAAGGAAAATATCCACAAACATGTCCAATTCGCTGCTTCAACTTCTTTCTTTGAGTTTGAGTGAATTATATATTTGTTGGTTTGTGACCAGGCATGAGACTGTCATCAGCTGCCCGTCTCCAGGGAGGTGTCTGCCCATCTGTCACACACACAGGGAATGACTTGGTGAATATTCATCACTCATTTCTCCCTCTTTTTCTACAACTGCTATCTGCCCCTGTGAAATGATAAAATAATGACCTTGGAAAGCTGATGTCAATGGTATATTTCCCTCCTGAATTTTCACTCTGACTATTTGCTACTATTCTTCACTTCTCCTTTATATATCTGACTTTCTGCAGCATCTTCCAGGTTCAGTCTACAAATAAGTGTATTGTTAACTCAAATAGAGCTGGTTACTCTTTTTATCACTTGTACTCAGATTGTAATTGAAAAGGATGTGTATCGCTCCCCACCTTCCACTACGCCACATGTCACTGGGGACAGATTAGCAAATGTGTCTGGCTTTGAATGTCTTCAAACATATAAGACAAATTCGGGGACCTGAAATTATTCATGGAAGAATATGGAGATCTGATCCATTGTGACCCACATAAAGACTCATTACCCAACTGCTAAGCAGCAAATATGCATATATTTATCATTAACCATGCAGAACAATGTTTTGCCCCAACAGTACTGTGTGTGATTATTTAGAGGTCTTAAGGGTGAACAAATACATGAGGCGAAGATGTTAATGCTGGTCTGGTTTGCACTGCATAAACAAAATAACAGAGCATCATTATCATACTGAGTATTCTGGAAGATAATCAAGTCTCCAGTTGCTCTTCTTTAAGGGTGAGTGGGATAATTTTAACAAAAATCTTTCTATCATTTAAATGAGACAATTATTCATAATCCTAAAAATGTTTCCATAATAAAGTATATATGGGTTCATTAGTGCCAGCAGTCCTGTGAGGTATAAACCTGATTCTGACAACAGTTGAAATGCAGGACGACATGCTTTAAAATGTTTGATTCATGCAAATGTAGATTAAAAATAATTTTTTATTTATTTTTTTTGCAGCAACAAGCTTTTCTTGAGGATTGTTCCTTGATGTCTTTGTGTGGCATTAGTATTCCACATGTCTTCCCTTTGGCATGTGTGTGTGGTGCTGTATCTTTTACATGAATACAGATGAAATAAAAACAAAAACTTTTTTTATTCTTTTCTTTTTCTTTTTCCAAAGTTGCATAGGCAACTTTGATGAAGTTTAATGTTGGTTTTGCCATATTCCGGAGAACTCTGTCCATAGCCTCCAGGCACCGGGACTGATGTTCAGATTTTATAAATCCATTGTAGATGGAAGTTTGAGGTTTTAAGAAATTTAAAAGAAGCATGACCTCCTTCGATACTCGCATATAGGAGCTCATTTACAAAGGTTTCTCTGTCCGTGCTGATCTACAGTAGATGACTCCCTGAAGAGTGTGAGCGAGAGTCTGTGTGCATGTGTGCATTTTTCATAAGCAAGGGGAAATTATGTCCAGAGACTCCACTCCAGATAAATGACACAGACTTTAATTACAATTAATTGAGTATGCTTTAGATCATTAAAAGAAAATATTTTTACTAAAAGAGCTAACCTTTTAACATAGTTTTACTAAAAGAGTTCATAGTGACCAAGTACAGACAGAAAAAGAGAGAGAATATGTGTGCGTGCGTGTTTGTGTGTGTGTGTGTGTGTGTGTCTGATCCGTAGCATCTGTGCATGTTAATATATGTGAAAGAGGGATGGGGCATCTGTCATTTTTCTACCTCAGTGGCTATGTTCACATGCAGCCTAATAATCTGTTAATAATCTGGTTGAACTGGAACAGAAAAAAAGTGATTAGATAGAGTTTGATCTGGATGAAAGTTCTTGAAAGAGGTGGTGAAAATCTAAAATAGTTTGTTAAATAGAGGAATAAATATCACGTAAAAATCAAATCTACATCGAAAATCAGGTCTGAAAATACCTTATGCACAGTTTCTCATTGTTATGGTAACACTGACACTACATTTGCATGCACATAACTTTTGTTTAGAATGCAATGTAATATGCAAATGTATTGTGATATTTCCATCGAATTATAGAGTTTGAGGAAAACAGAAACATTGTAAAACAATGTAGTGTGTCTCATTCGTTGACACTGGATAATTTAGTCATGCAGTATACATCAGAATCAAAAGTAATAGAGTCTAAATGGAGAACAATAACTCTCAGAGATTATTAGATAGATAGTACAATCTTGGACCATTAGTCCTTCCATTATTAGAACATTAGTTTATGCTCAGCATCCTTTATGGTCTAATTGCATGAAAGCTAAAAGGTGAATTGTGTAATTTCTGTACCGATAGCAGTATTAAATGGAATTGGGAAAAAGCTTTCTGAACTCACAGCACTATCTGAACAAGATGAAAAAGGCACAGGGCCACATTGTTTGCACTTCTTCTGGAAGTCATTCTCCAAAATGATCATGATCATTATCGTTGCACTGCAAAAGCAGAAGTCAGACGAAATCCAGAAGGAATCCAGATATAGTTTACCCAAAAATGAGAATTTGCTGTTAAGGACTTACTCCCAGGCCATCCAAGAATTAAATGACTTTCTTCAGTAAAACATTAAACATGAATAGCTGAATCCTTAGTGATTCATAAAATGCAAATAAATAGGTTCCATCACTTTGAGAGTCAAAAAAGCAACCACGTGTGAACTGACACCATTGTTGTTTACACGTGTCCTCCCCCTCTGTTAAAAACAACAATATTGTTGTCAGAATCTGTTCCATGTTTTGTATGTGTCAACATTCTCAGCTACGTGTGTTTTCCTGGTTCCCTTGAAGTCATTAAAATCTCCTTATTGATGTACTCCTCGTTTCCTCATTCCTCGCTCCGTGCTCCTCCACAGTAGCCGGTTCGTGACAGAATACCAGACCACGAAAGTAAGTGGTGCCCCTTCTCCCCGTGTTTGTTTTTAATTTTTTAAGTATTTTGTTTTCCTGTGTGTTTCTCCCCATAGCATGGAAGTAGCTGCTCGTTTTGTCGCCCTAGCCCACAGAGATCTCCCCTTCGTGGAGTAGGCGTGGGAGTTCAGCAAGTTCGCTGAAGAACTAAAACAGCACTGGGCGATGCCACGCTTAACTCTCTGTTCTGGATGGGGGTCAATTGCTATCGCCCCGTGGACCTCCCAGACACCACAGGACTGAGCTGGAGGGAAGGGATCCTCCAGTATCTGGAGAGCGTCCAGCCCCGATCCAGAACCAGCCCGCCGGCCACGGCATTCTCAAGCCCGCCGGCTGCTCCGAAGTCAAGGCTGCCGGCAGCTCCGATGTCAAGCCCCGTCGGCTGCGGCATTCCTAAGCCCGCCGGCAGTTCCTCAGTCAAGCCTGCCAGTCGTGGCTTTCTCAAGCCCACCGGCCGCTCCAGTGTCAAGTCCGCCGACCACGCTGTAGCGTCTGGACCACTCAAACACTCAATATATATTTTGTTAGCTAGATTTAACAAATACTCTGTAACACCCCAGGAAGCCGAACAGGCCCCTGGTTCCATGGCAACCCTGACACCCGATACATTTACGACATACATTTACGATACATTTACGACCTCCTGGAATTTAGGAAAATTGCTTCCTTGCCCATAAGGAAAATCCACAAGGGAAGGACTTTTCTTTGCTAATTAATTAATAAGAAACCCTTCCTTTGAATGAACACACATGATCCTTCAGGTCATTGAGTATATTATTGTCATTGTGTATTTTGTCTTTGAAATTGTATACTGTTATGCAGGCTTATAATCGAAACACACTCCTGTCAGCTTACATATATATAACTCTACCATGTTTAGTATCTATGAATTCGTATTCGGATGATCTAATTGAGAGTGTATATTGTATGTTTACACCTACACAACATATTAGTGTTCTAAGAGTCTTTAGTAATTTTTATCCAAGTTTCATATGCAAATTACCATGCTTTCAAACAAAGGGCCATAAAAACGCCCCAGTATCTCAGAACTCCCACTTGAGATTCTGGACTTCCTCATTGGACAAGCCCATCTTGAGAGGCGTGAATCTTTGCAGGCTTTAAAGGCCGCACTTCATGTGACC
>NW_015507337.1:8349-15928 GCF_001515645.1 Sinocyclocheilus grahami | reverse complement strand
TATTTTGGATATAAATATCCATTGCAGAATTGATGTCATACGGCTCGCTCACTGACTCGCTGGCCGTCTCAGTGATCTTCCGTAAAACAGTGGTTCTGGCCTAATTCCCTTGCATATCAATGGTGGAGTTCCCTTTAAAATCTTAAATGATTCCCTTTGAGCTAAATTATCACTGTTTACCCTACACTGGAGTCACTTAATCATGCAGATTTATGCTACAAGCTTTTGTAGAATTGTACAGTAAGAAAATTATTTCCCTTAACCAGGAAATTAACATTCTTAGAATTGACAAGACAGTTGACCCTGAGAGGTCAGCTAAATATCTACAGTGGATCTAAATATGCATAATTAATTATAACTAGTTATGATTAATTATTCATGTTTCCTCATGAGCTGATTCGTTACAACGCCTTTCACCCCGAACATAAATGGGAATCTAAGGAGGAAAATTATAACTAGTTATGATTAATTATTCATGTTTCCTCATGAGCTGATTCATTACAACGCCTTTCACCCCGAACATAAATGGGAATCTAAGGAGGAAAATGCAGTTGGTTCTAGTCCCTAGGCTCGCTCCAGTGTCGCTCCCTGCTTAGCCCAGTGAGGGCTCCAGTCCCCGAGTTTAGCCCAGTGAGGGCTCCAGTCCCCGAGTTTAGCCCAGAGAGAGCTCCAGTCCCCGAGTTTAGCCCAGAGAAGGCTCCAGTCCATGAGTGTAGCACAGAAAGCGCTCCAGTTCCTATGTCGAGCCCAAGAAGGACTCCAGTACCCAAGTCAAGCCCAGGGAGGGCCACTGTTCCTGAGTTAGGCTTACGGAGGGCCTCTAAAGACGATATTCTCCCCATTTTTTTTTTTGGGGGGGGGGGGGGGTAGTATGGGTCTGTCCGTAGTGGCCGGGCCGAGTGGCGAGGCCAAGGCCACGGAGGCCATCCAGCCATGGAACCTGAGTTCCCAGCTGCAGTGGCCGGGCCGAGCGGCGAGGCCAAGGCCATGGAGGCCGTCCAGCCATAGCCTTCTGAGTTCCCTGCTCCGCCACGGCCTCCTGCCCTCCCTGCTCCACCATGGTTTCCTAATCTGTCTGCTCTGCCATGGTGCCCCGATCTGCCTGCTCCGCCATAGTGCCCCGAACTGCCTGCTCCGCCATGGCTCCCCGAGCTCCCTGCTCCGACCATGGCCCCTGAGCTCCCTCTGCCGCCATGGCACCCTGGACTGCCTGATCCGCCCTGAAGGTATTCCCTGTGTCCCAGTCCTGCACCAGCCTCCAGGGTAGATGGAATTGTGACGGCACTGGACGCGCCTTCCAGGAGGGGGGAGTAATGTCAGACTCGATTCCGTGTTTTGTAAGTGTCAACATTCTCAGCTACGTCTGTTTTTCTGGTTACCTTGAAGTCATTAAAATCCCCTTATTGATGTACTCCTCGTCTCCTCGTTCCTCGCTCCGCGCTCCTCCACAGTAGCTGGTTCATGACAATCGTCTGTTCATACAAGATTTACCTGAACCTGGCATTTTTAATTAAATATTTCACAAATATTCATGAATTAGACAGAATGATGCAATATTAGTGGAAAGCAAATCAAATTAGTCAAAATATCTCAATATTAATATATCAATATATTAATATTTACACAGGTTTCAGAAGTGGAAATCTGAAATCTGAGGTTATGCTGGTGCAGATTATGTGCTGGCTTGGATATAGTAGGTATTGTTTATGTAGGTATTATTTAAAATAAATAAATAACAGAGAATATGTGTGCCCAAGCTTCATTAATGACTTCAACCCACTGCTTGTATGTTTGTGCATTTCTGAATAATTTCTATGGTATCTCTGGATGGTCTTTTTTTCCCACCAAGAGGTTTTTCTGAAGCTCTGTGCTAAACAGCATGTGGATATGATTAAGACTTTCATCAGCATCTGTTTTATGCACCCATGGACATTACAGGAAGTGATTGAAATAACAGCCTGTTTGTTTGTTTGTTTGTTTGTTTTTGTTTTACCTTACTTTATAGGTAGATCTGTCTGTGTTGTCTCTGAATCATTTGGTTTTTGTGTGGGTGTGTGTAGTCATTCTGTGGAAGACACACACAGATTCACACAGCTTCCCTGTATAAATCTGTGTAGCTCTTGTTCTTGAGATAACTTACAGTTAAACAAAAGCTGTAGGATTTAAACTAATATCATGTTTGATCTCTTGGCACATGCTTAGAAAGAGCTCCGAGGCACTTTCTCTCTCTTCCCCTTTTCACACTCTCTCCTGCTCAAACCTCTGTTAAACACTTTGAGAAAGAACACTTCCAGTGGTCCGTGAGGGTTTGATATAATCTCATTCAAACATCGACCCCCCCAGGCTGTTGGCTTACTTGGATACATGACTGTATTGCTGTCTGGGTATTTTTCTTGTGGCTGCATTTTTTTATAAAACCTTTTCTTAAACAGAGTTTTTGTAGAGTTTTATAGCTTTCTACTTCTCACCACACAAGCACAGACAAAGACAGACACACATATTCCTTGGTAAATGGAAAAAAAGTAAAAAGAAAAGGAGTAAAAATAATTCTGAGCCACCTATTGTTTGCAGTGATTCAAGGCTGTTGAAATAATTTCTAACTGAAGAACAGGAGGCATTTAGAACTTAAAAGAAAGAGCAAAAAGATGGACAGAGGAAGGTTCTGATAATCTTTTTGGACTTTGGTGAGTCCTCAGGGGGAGGGTTCAGAGGTTGAAGAGTCAGAAATAGTGCTGCCTTCTAATGGCACAGCAACACTGAACATGATGAACCCTAAAGCCATTTTGGTATGGTAATTGTTTCTTACTGTTTCTCATGCATGGCTCCTCTATGATAAAACTCATGAGTTCAGATGACAATTATCCAGAGCGAGTTTTGCAATCTCACAACTTCTAAATTCACTTCTCACATGGTCAGTCATGTTCGATTTATTTAAATATCTTATTTAATAATAGGAAAATGTATGTACTATTGTTTAAATGGCTTTGTCTTTACCTCTCAAATGATAAAAGTGATTAAAAAATGTAGATATTAACAAAATAAGTTAACACAACCTCATAAGGTTTGCATAAAGTAAACATTTATCCTGGCTACTAGTTCAATCCGTTTTATTGCATACCTGTGACTGCCATCAAATTTGCCACCCATTTCAAATGTGTATTTGATTTTGCTAAAGAGTACATTTACCACCTCTCAATTATAGCGCTAGTGCATCTTGCTCAGCTTTTTAGGACAGTGTAGTCTCTTTTGACTTGCATCAAAGTGTGGTCCACCACGCAGCCTACTCTGCCCAAGAACAGTTCACTTAAAGAGACAGTCTGACCCAAATGTAATGTGACCAACCACATTTCTTTTTGGTTATATTTTTAGGGCTGAGTAAACCTGAAATAGACAAAAGCAATGTTCACATTGTCAGCGTCTTGGATTCACAATCGCATTTACTTTTCCAGGACTCACAACTGTATTTTCGATAAAGCCCTGCTGTGCGAATGTAACCCTAATGGACAACTAGTGTATTGTCAAACTATACAGTGCTAGACAGTCATTCTTCCAACATTACAAAACAGAAATGTGCTCTGTGTCATCTAAAGGTTTACTGTCTTCCACCAGAGCTACTCCAAACTGTTTTGTTCAGACTCAAATGCTCCACTCTTTACTGAGGTATAAGCTGACGACATTTAATTAAGATTTGATGGATAAACTCATGCCTCAATTCAACTTTAGTTGTGTAGGGCCCTATGATTTCCGCTATAGCCTATGGAAAACAAGTACAGAATCCAGTCATAAAAATGGAATTTACTGTATAACGTGGAATATCACAGAGTTTGTCAAATTTTAATAATATCATAATACTACTATGAATGAATGAATGATGCATTTATATAGCGCTTTACTGTGTATTGTTGTACACCCAAAGCGCTTTACAATCATGTGGGGGGGGGGTCTCTCCTCAACCACCATCAGTGTGCAGCATCCACTTGGATGATGCGACGGCAGCCACAGGACAACGGCGCCAGTGCGCTCACCACACACCAGCTACAGGTGGAGAGGAGAGAAAGTCATAGAGCCAATCAAGTGGATGGGGATTATTAGGAGACCATGATTGACAAGGGCCATGGGGGCAAATTTGGCCAGGACACCGGGGTTACACGCCTACTCTTTACGAGACGTGCCATGGGATTTTTAATGACCACAGAGAGTCAGGACCTCGGTTTAACGTCTCATCCGAAAGACGGTGCTTTTTGACAGTATAGTGTCCCCGTCACTACACTGGGGCATTAGGACCCACACAGACCACAGGGTGAGCACCCCCTGCTGGCCTCACTAACACCTCTTCCAGCAGCAACCTAGTTTTCCCAGGAGGTCTCCCATCCAGGTACTGACCAGGCTCAGCCCTGCTTAGCTTCAGTGGGCAACCAGTCTTGGGCTGCAGGGTGATATGGCTGTGGCACATTATAAAAAATGCTGGGTTATTTTTTTTAACCCAAATGTTGGGTTCAGCCCATTGGGTCATTTCATTGGGTTGTTTTTAATATTTTTAACCAGGTCTTGGGTTGTCTTTTAACTTTATTTTTAACTCAAATGCTGGGTTCAATTTGTTGGGTCATTTTATTGGGTTATTTTTTATATTTTTTTACCCCGGTGCTGGGTAGTTTTTCTGTAACTAAGCTGCTGGGTTATTTTTTTTCTACCCAACTGCTGGGTTGAGCCTGTCAGCAAAGAACCAACCCAGCTGCTGAGTTACAGTCAGTGTGCAGGCTTTTTGCATCCTACAGGTGAGAGCGGTTCCCAGCGCCGCCAATTTGGTGCACTTCTTCAGCAAAATAAAGGTTTGTATATGTTTTATTTAATTTATAAAGTCTTTAGTGTGCTGTAAATTGTATTATTTTATGCAACAACATAAGGACGGGATGTCAGTCAGCTGCGTCAGCAGCATTTTGCATGATGGAAAAGCCTTTTGGCTTGCATAACATAAATAGATTTTATTCATTATAATACTGAGTTTAATTTAATTTGATGTTAAAATATGTTCTCCAATCTCAGTGCTGTTTGTGTATGGGCAGGTTATGGAGTCAGTCACGGCATCTTCCAGCTACGAGTGAAACACGAGGCCGTGGTCTAAAGTTTGCAGTTCCCCCGCGAACAGCTGCCCTTCACCGGCTCAGATTTCAGCGACCCACTGGCACGAGAATTAGCACTGTCTAGGTAAAAAGCGATTACAGAGAACGGCTGAATACACTTAAAGGGTTAGTTCACCCAAAAATGCAAATTAGCTCATGAATTACTCACCCTCAAGGCATCCTTGGTGTATATGACTTTCTTCCTTCAGACCTTCCTTCCTTGTGAGTCCTGAAAATGTATGATTGTGATTTAAAGTATTGACTGTGGCTATCAGTTTCATAAATAACTGAACTGTGTGTGTTCTAGTTTGCTTGCTACCGAGTGAACTTGTGAACTGTAGCCTGAATTATGAAGTGGAATGTTTTGCACATACAACCGCTATTTTGCTGTTGTTGTATTGGAGTAGTTTTGTTGATCAGAGTTTCAGAGTGATGAGACATGCACAACCTCAAAAAAGCGCATGTGGGAAAAAGTGAGTGTGCGTGTTTGGCACTGGATGCATGTGTGAGTTAATTTCACAACCCTCAGCGAGACGTGGCAGAGGCACAAATGAAGGCCGTTTATCTTGTCTCTCCAGAGCCAGTTATTTTTCATTTCAAGCTTATGGGAGAGATAATAAGACATGTTCAATTTATGTCAACTGACAGAGAGCTTCCCGTTAACAGACATGCCCCCAAAATATTGCCTGGAAACCTAGAAGCACGCTCTCCACCTACACACGGTTTATTTATTCTGCATCAGCCACCCCAACATGCATGTGTATGATTAGTCTTCTGACCCAAAAGTCTGTGGTGCGTGAACTCCTCCAGTTCCTTATTCACAGCAGAGCTCAGTTCCACCTGTCAGCAACGCAAATGAAGTGATCAATGAGTGATGAGCTTTGGGCAGAACATCAGATAGCGCTATCATGAGGGGGAGCGCGGGTAGAGGAACAAACGAAAGATAACAGGATACATGATAGTGAACTGTGGGGTGTGAGCCAGAGATCTTATTCTAGCTCGATGGATTGCAACCCTGCAGTTTTGGTAGGTACGTGTAAGAGATGTTACTGCTTTGTCTCTCTCTTAGGATTGCTGTTGAGCTTGGTCGTTGATTGAGGCTTAGGACATGACCCTTTGATCCGTGATCATTTTTACAGTTTAAGTCTTAGTCATAAGTCAATATTCTTATGGGGAAGTTGTGGCCTAATGGTTAGAGAGTCTCGTACCGGCAGGGATTGTAGGTGGGGGGAGTGAATGTACAGCGCTCTCTCCCACCTTCAATAACATGACTGAGGTGCCTTTGAGCAAGGCACCAAACCCTCAACTGCTCTCCGGGCAGCGCAGCAAAATTGGCGTGTGTGTGTTCACGGTGTGTGTTTGCGCACTTTGGATGGGATAAATGCAGAGCACTAATTCCGTCACCCTACTTGGCAACATGTCACGTCACTTATATTTTTTCGTGTTATATTCATTCACTTTAGTCAATAATACAGCTTTGCCATTACAGAAATAAATGACGTTTCAAAATACATTTAAAAAGTTTAAATTGAAATACTATTTGACAGTATTACTTTTTGACTGCATTTCTACTCCCATGTTTTTTATTATATTTTCTGCAGATATAAAAAAGGTGTTACAATAGTTACAAATTGAGACAGGGTGTCTGATAAGATGAGCAAGCAACAGAAAACATCAGGGAAAAAACACATTTGGATGTAATTTAATTCAAGTTCACTTGTTTCATTTTACCCAGATGCAAGTTAACGATTACATTTTTCTTACATATATATATATCTGATCAATCACATACTGTATAGGACTCATTGACTTGAGTTAATTAATTCACTATCAAAGTGTTTTAATTTACTGGTGTTCATTTTCTGTTCAGCTTTTGCTCATGTAGCTAAAGCAGGTAAATCCTGACTATTAACTATGATTGCATTATTTGAAGCAATTACATTCCTTCTTAGCTTTTCTTTTTTAGATTATTTTTCATTTTTAAAATAATATTAGAATATATTTTTTTTTCCTGTGATGTTTTTCTCATCAAATTCAATCAACTAAAATGTAGTTATCATCATGGTGCACATTTTTTGTAATCACTGATCAACAAACATATTTTTGAAGCAATTCTGTTGACAGGATTAACATACCCAGAGTCTTGTCAAATTCACTGTAGATATTAATATTACATTATTGGCTGCCAAAACTCTTTTCTGTTGGCAAAATGAGAGTTTTAGAATCTTTAGCACCAACCGTTTGGCAAAGGTAAGACCTTGCCAGCACCAAAGCATCCTTCGCCACCATATTGCTCACAGAGAAGGGTTCTTTACTCAAGAAATTGCTGAGACACAAAAGGCACTAACTGAAGTGTAAACAATCATGTCGTGTCCTTGTTATATAAGGGAAAAATTTTATATATATATATATATATATATATATATATATATATATATATATATATATATATATATATA
>NW_015507337.1:3538-8184 GCF_001515645.1 Sinocyclocheilus grahami | reverse complement strand
TATATATATATATCAGGGGCGTTTCCTCCGAGGAGGCAAGGGAGGCAGTGTCTCCTCAAAAAATTGGATGAGAAAATAATCGATATTACCTTTCGGTCCATAGACTTTCTACAGAGACCCTAAAGCGTGCCGTGACTTTTCTAGAGGCTCTTTGAGATGAATGGGGGAAAGTCACGTGAGAGGAAGCAATGCCTCCGTCGCGCTATAATTGGATACGATCGGTTATGATTGGTTCCTGCGATAAATACCGCCTCATGTTTTCGTGCGAGCTCTCGGGCTGAATGAAGAAAATGATGGCGTTATTGACTAATTATAAAGTAAGTAAACAACTCTCCCTCTTAGATACCACTACTTTGTGTCATGTCAAAATAAAACTTGAAATGGTCTGCAAATGTGATGACTGCATCAGTTTTTCATGAGCATTCAGCGTGATGAAATTAAAGATATATCTTCGTCTCTGTGACAGTGTTTGCAGAGCTTTTATGACAATGAACTGAAAATAAGTTGACTATTAAAAAGAACAGCTGAACATCAGTTCAAAAATAAAAAAATATTGGTAACATTTTACAATAAGATGTAATTTAATGTGTTAACTAACATGAAAAAACAATGAACATTTATTACAGTCAGGGCTGTCTTTAGCTGACGCAGAACCCGGTGCGAGGTAGGGAGCGGGGCCACCCTCTGTCCATTCGCGATCGAGTTCCGTGGGGGAGGGTCCCTCAAGCGTTGGGCCCGGTGCGACCGCACCAGTTGCACCCCCCCTAAGGATGGCCCTGATTACAGTATTTATTCATCTTTGTTTACATTAGTTAATACAAATACAGTTGTTCATTGTTAGTTCAAGTTAGTTCACAGTGCATAAACTAACACATGCACAAACAAACACAACTTTTGATTTTAATAATGCATTAGTAAATGTTTAAATTAATATTAACTAAGATTAATAAATGCTGCAGAAGTAGAATATTGTTTATTTTTAGTTCATGTTAACTAAATTAGTTAACTAATGTTAACTAATGAAACCTTATTGTAAACTGTTTCCAGAATATTGTTCAAATTGTTACTGCCTTTAGTTATTATTTTGGAATAAATATAAAAATGCATAAAAACACTAAGGAATGTATAATTAGTATTAAAAATGTTAAATAATAAAATAATATTAATAAAATACAAAATATAATTATTTGTGTTCTCTTTTTTATGTAATATGTAACAATTTTATGTAACAGGGACACACACACACACAGTTTTATATATAAAACTGCCTCCTCATTTTAAAACACCACAGCACGCCACTGATATACAATATATATATATATATATATATATATATATATATATATAACGTAAGTAAGAGCACAAGGAAATTGGAGGAATAGTTTTCAGAGTTCTAGACTAATATGAAGTACAGTATACAACTACTGACCTCATTTGTCTGAGGATCTTTTGATGTGCTATTCAACAGCTCCTCAGGACCAACAAGCAATCATTGACCTAGACAGCCAGTAGATAAAGCCGAAGCCTGAAAAAGATTCATAAGCTTAAAATTTGCTTTTTTGTGGAGATGCCGTGGCCTTAATTAAAATATGTTTTGTTAATGTGTAAAACATTAAGGGCTTTTCAGTGTGTCTCCTGCAATCAGCCAACCAAATAATCAAAACAATGCACTTCAAGGTGTTTTTTTTTTCTGGTGTGTGTCTGTGTTTAAAGCTGCATGGGCTCTGTTTGTATAATTGAATGAGCCCTTTAATTGTAATTATAGGCACACCACTGAGCACCCGAGCAGAAAATGAGGGATTTTTCTTTCCTCTGGAATTGTTATTTGAAAGTTTTAAAAGCAGTATTAATTGTTCATCTGTTTTTCCAAAGGAAAGGTTAATTACAAGCACAATGCAAGGTGGTGGATGGGAATAAGAAAGTCCTCACCCTCGCTTCGTTCCTGAAGCAATCCTGTGCTCTGCATGAAGCCTATGCAATGCCACAACAAGTAATTAACAACACAGTGATTTCTAACCATTGACACAACAAATTTGCATTAACTCTGATGGTGTATTTATGGCACACTGTGTACTCTGACACACAGGGGTTGAAATAAACACCAGATGCACGGTTATGGGAATGTAGTTACGTGATAAAATAAACATTTGGAGCTCCTCTGCAAAAACTGAACATCATAAATGTCAATACCCTGGTAAAATTCCTAATTAATGAATTAGGCATGTTCAAAGTCTCTGAAAGTAAAATTGGCTCATAAAAGCTGCCCATGTTACTTAAACATAATACAAACTATTGAAGATTTGTATTGTACTTTTTTCCCACTTACAAATGGAGTTACTTTTTAATAGCCATCAGCCAAATACAAAACTCACTCTAAAGTGTGCTACTAAAAACTACTTGATCATGTTACAATCTTTAAGTACCTTTGTATAAGACATTTAACTAAACACACACACACAAAAAGAAAGAAAGAAATGAAGGTGAAACTGGGGAGAGAAATAGCAGGGTCACATGCTTGTCTCTGTATGGCTTCTATACAATTACAGCACAATTACAGTAATGAGTTTTTAGTATACACCCACACAACGCATGTCACACTGACTCTTTTTTTTTTTTTTACACATTACACAAAATATGCTATTTTTGAATGGAAAATTTTCCTTATTCACTTACTCCTTTATTTCCCTCATTAAAACCTAAAAAGGAAATAAAGGTCTGCATTGTGTGGAAGGGAGTGTGAAAAATAGAGGTGAAATTATTAGCGTATTTATGAGCGATTAAATAAATAAAGAGTAAATATGTTAAACATTGTTTGTTTTCTGTAAGTTGGCAGTTATTTCTAAATGCATGGGAATACAGTATATATGTGAATTAAAGTAATTTTGGTCCTGATGGTGTATCATGTCAAGCTCAATTTAAAACTGTTTTTAAACTGCATTTTGCTTGTTATAATATACATATTGCTTTGAGACTTAATTAATCAAGAATATGTATACTTTTAAAAATGTATTTATTACACACCATTGGAACATTTAAAATAAACTGCTGAACTGCTGACCAAATAAATGCAGTACCCTTTCCCTAAATTATTCACTGAATCTATAAAGTATCTAAAATATAGTAAATGTGGTATAATATCTATATGTATGGGCTGCTATTTTCAAGTGATTCAATCCAATTCCAGTACATATAAAGATTTTTTTTTCCTTGAAACGTATTCGATTTTTCCTCTTTTGAGTGAAACTACACCAGTGGATCAGCTCAGAGTAGTCTTCAGAATACTTAATGACAACCAATGAATGTAATGTCCTGTGAAGGGAATCTGGATTACTGGCCAGATAGAAGCAATACAGCGGAACAGAGAGAGTTTAATCCTTTTGTCGGAATTAGTGTTTAACATAGTCTTCAATTAAGACTCAGTTCAAATTTTAACAGACATTAACGTGCCCAAATATGAGCCAAGCTTTTAAAAGCTGGAGAGATGCAATCACACTAATGCAAAGATGATTTGACTCTCAATCAATGAACACATTAGCCACAAAGTGTGAGCCCTCCGCTGTCTCATAACTAGTTGTAAACAAAGCTATGGTATAATATTAGCTACACTTTTCACATTAGCTACAAAATGTTAACGATGTTTGAAACAATCACATTGTGTGTCGATGTAAAGCAGTACAAGTGCTCTGACTGACACAGCCCGCAAATGTCCTCAAATGCTCTCCAAAAAATGCATCATGGATTACATTGTGCATTATGAATTTGAAAGCACTATGAATTATATACTGATCTGCTCAAGAAGCGTTCAAAAGGTTAATATATAGTGCACTGACTTGACACACTCCCACACATGAAACATTCAACAAGACGTCAGTTTACATATGGATGTAAAGTAGTAAGAAGAATTTCAACAGTATAGTAATTCAGCTCCTTTTATGGCCCCGGCTCAGGGCTTGCAGGAATAACCTAATCAGTTTCTGGTTCATCTCCATTGTCTTTTAGCTGTTGCTTCTGGGCTTGCAGTCAAGAGCCTGACTCTGATGGATGGGTGGAAATGTAGTTTGGTTCAGCACCGATTTATTATTGATCGATGCTATGTTATGAGCTATGCTATTCAACTTTGGATATAAACATACACATCTTAAAATAAACAGTATTTGTTTCAGTATACACTGAAAAAAAATTGTGCAGAAACAATTTTCAAGAATAAATTTAAGCAAGTAACAGAAACGTCTCTAGGTTACGTATGTAACCATGGTTCCCCGAGGGAACGAGACGCTGCGTCGAGTCGCTTTGGGAACGCCCTTGCGTGACCGCGTTCTGAAGCACGTGTCAAATCCGTCCAATGGAGCAGCGAGACGTCACGAGCAGGGTGACGTAAGCACCAGAAAGCATAAAAGCGCATCCGGCCGGGCGCCACCCAGCTTCAATGAAGTAGCGCCTGCATGGATCCAGGGAGTATGACAAAGAGACGCAGCGTCTCGTTCCCTCGGGGAACCATGGTTACATACGTAACCTAGAGACGTTCCCCTTCAGGAACTCGAGCTGCATCAAGTCGCTTTGGGAACGAGAATACCCACTGCGCCATACTACCAAGTCCCTGCCTGTGTGTGTGTCCTATGAGCACATCACGAAGAGAGAACTGGGGA
>NW_015507337.1:2983-3447 GCF_001515645.1 Sinocyclocheilus grahami | reverse complement strand
CAGAAGGGCGTGGTAAGCAGCTAAGGCCGCCACGTATACCTTCAGAGTGGAGGGAGATAACCCTGTGGAGAATCGCTCCTGCAGAAACTCCAGAACTGTACCAATTGGGCAGTTGACTGGGTCCTGCAGTCGCTGTCCGCACCATGAAGCGAAAAGTTTCCACTTCAAGGCGTAATGTTTCCTAGTGGCGGGAGCTCTGGACTGGAGTGTAGTCTCAACAACCTCAGTTGAGAGACCAGATGCTAGGAGCTGTGCTCCCTCAGGGGCCATGCCCACAGCTTCCATAACTCCAGGCGGGGGTGCTTAGAATGGCGCCCCCCGCCTGAGAGAGGAGGTCCCTCCTGATCGGAGTCTCCAGCGGAGAGCCGTCGAGGAGGGACACCAAGTCCGTGAACCAGCTTGTACAAGGGACGCGAACGCAGACCCCCCTGCCGATTGATGTAGGAGACCACCGATGTGTTGTC
>NW_015507337.1:1383-2209 GCF_001515645.1 Sinocyclocheilus grahami | reverse complement strand
TGAGTCCCACACCACGCCTAAATAAGTGGTTCTCTGTAGTGGAGAAAGAACACTCTTCTTGGCGTTTAGTCTTAACCCCAGCTCTCTCATATGGGCGAGGATGACATCTCGATGCCGAGCCGCCATCTGCTCCGACTGAGCTAGTATTAACCAATTGTCGATACAACTGAGATACTATCTGATTGATAGTGAGCATCTTTAACCGAAGCCGTTTGATAGCGCGGTCCAGAAGATGGAGATCTAAGATCAGACGCAACCCCCCCATCCTTCTTCGGAGCGATGAAGTAACGGCTGTAGAACCCGTACGCTCTCTCGAGAGGAGGAACACGTTCTATGGCCCCCTTCCTCAAGAGAGTATCTACTTCTTGTTCCATTACCAGAGCCTGCTCGGGGCCCACTAGTGTGGGGATGACCCCGTTGAAACGAGGCGGACGAGAACCGAACTGGATTCTGTAACCTTTCTCTACAATCTGCAGGACCCATTTTGAGATAAGGCAACCTCTCGAGGTTGGCGTCTGGTATTATTAGAGTAGCCAGTTCGGTGCCCTGAAGTGGATGACCGGCAGGGAACGACTGACCTGACTGCTGTAGCACCCTCACTTGAAGGGGCGAGCTCTCCTGTGCCGTACCGTTGCCGGGCGGCAGCTGGGATTTTCGCTCGTCTGAGCTTACTGAGCCCTGAAGCACCGAGGGTGGCAGGGGTATCAATAAGCCTCCGTGAGGGCACTGAGAAGGATTGGGCAACGTATACTAAAGTGTTCCTTTCTCTCCTTTTCTCTCCAGGTGGGCTGCCCTCAGGGACCTGACAATGGTAGGACCATTTCGC
>NW_015507337.1:0-1293 GCF_001515645.1 Sinocyclocheilus grahami | reverse complement strand
AGCCCCACCCCTGAGCAGGTCAGCCTGGTATGCTTGTAACACCACCATGGTGTGCAAACATGCGCCAGCCTGACCTACCGCCGTATAAGCTTTCCCAACCAGACTCGATGTAAGCCTAACGGGCCTGGTGGGAAGCTTCGGGGCCTTCAGGGACGATGCTGAGGATGGGGAGAGATAGCTCACAAGCGTCTGCTCCACCACTGGCATTGCCCCATATACCTTATCATTCAGCCCCACGATGTTCTTTTGAATAATTCGAGACTGTGGGGCTGTAATACGGGATGAGTACGGTTTCTCCCACGATCTTGACACCTCAGCATGGAGATCGGGAAAAACGGAAGGCCCCGTCGTGAAGGCTGTGAACTGGATTCAGAACATGCTCGTCTAATTATTTTTAGGACGAGCGTCCTGTTTCTAGGCTGGCCAAACGATATTTTATTTTGGCGAATGCACGAAACACCCCATAATCACGAATCACACCTCATACGCGAGGGACTGTGGTGGCGAGTCCACAGTCTCCTCTGTCTCGACACTCATCACATCCACCTCGGAGGAGGAAGATAGATGAAGCGCGGATCTAGCGGGTGAGGACCGAGAAAAGGACGAGCCCGTCTCGGATCCCTCCACTAAATCCACCCGCGATCCCCACGCGGGATCGCGAGCCTGGCCGCTCTCATCAAACACAGCCAGGCGAGAGCGGAGCGTGCGCAGCGAGAGCTGCATTGATGACAATCAGCTGCTCGAAAGCTGACCGTGCATGCTTCGCTCCTAAACAAATGACACACAAATCGTGTGTATCCCACGCCACTAGATATCATGGGCAGGGAGAAACACAGCGTTTGTAATGCCGTTCGCTCGCCATAGACTTTCGTATAAAGTATAACATTCACGTTATTAACCCCTTACAGTCTCCCCATTATACATGTGTCCTCAAGACATGTAAAATGTCAGTTAACATACCATGCTGTTGCATTTAAAGCATGCTGGGAGCATGATTGTTCTTTTGTTTAGTTTTTTGTATTATTGTTTATTTTATTAATATCTGATTCTACTTGCAACTAATTAACTTTAATGGAATGGTTTACTTTAAAGAAAGTTCACTCAATGTGCAAACCACACTTGGTTAATTTTATTACACTAGTTGTTGAGCCATTACTACATTGAGGCAATGAACTCAAATAGCATTCCTGTTGCTCAAACAGTAAAGCAATCTGCTAACAACACCAGGATTGTGGGTTTGATTCCCAGCCAGGTGTAGCATTTGGACCAATCAGACACACAACTTTTTGTTAT
>NW_015507336.1:84459-85144 GCF_001515645.1 Sinocyclocheilus grahami | reverse complement strand
AAAAAAATTGCGTTTTTATCTATAAAAAACGCTCTGCGTATCCATTTTAAATGAAAGATTAGTAATCAGTAAAGTAGATATTAAAAATGAAATCGGGCCACGTCCGGAACACTAATGGACATCAGTAATCGAATGATTTACCTTATTCTAAATAAGACAATATTATGATTAAAGTGTTTACATGAGTTCCTTTTAGAATATTATTTTCATGTTCCTTGTTTTACATGTTATAGTACATAGATCGATTAATGGTACACGTCATTACGTCCCCATGCAACACCATCTGACGTCCCCTCCAGAATTTCATGTATAAACATATAGTTTGTCTTGGTTATGATGCCATATACAGTTTTGGGTGTTTCATTTTTAATTTGACAAAAGATTCAAGTGCACTTAATTATTTGTACTGTAATGCTACACGTGCAAACAGATGATGGCGTTGTTGAAGCCATGCTCTTTTGTTTGCCGTCAAACAGTTGACCACTCCCGTGTGTGTCCTGTTGCAAAATGCGGCGAAAAGACCTATGCGACGGTAATAGTATGATTAAGGTGTATACATGTCTATTCTGCACTTCAACAATGTGACTAAAATAGGAATACTCCACGTCTTCATTTGATTTGTGTTTATTTTGAGTATGAATTTAGCCGGATTAAAGTAATCAAAAATCTCTGTTTACATGGTAGA
>NW_015507336.1:77692-84449 GCF_001515645.1 Sinocyclocheilus grahami | reverse complement strand
TTACATGGTAGATTCTTAATCAAAGTATTGTCTTAATCGTGTTAAAATTTGATTATTGTTGTCCATGTAAACATACTCCTATATTCCTATTTTAGTCGCATTATCGAAGTGCAGTATAGCCATATATAGTATTAGCCACACACATTGTACATCAGTATAGCCACACACATTGAGAATAACAGGGCTGATTATACATATTTTTAATCAGTTTATACATTATACAGCATGCCGAAAATGTGACTAAGATTTGAATAAAACCTTACTAAAATGTTCATACATTTCATTGACTTAAACTTGACTAAACAAAAACAGGACAAGGTTGACTAAATATAATAAAATGTACATCTGAGTAAGACTAAGATTGAATTAAAAATGGCTGCCAAAATTAATACTGCTGTATGGTTAATTAATAACAATCCTATTGCTGAAATGTCAAGTTTTCTATGACTAAAACTAGACTAAATTGAGACTTTTAGTCGACTAAAACTAAATAGGATAAGGTTGACTTGTGACACTGTCACACAAAGACACATGTTTTTACTGCTCAGTATATATTAAGATGGTTTTAAATCTATATATTTGAGTTTTAATGGTTTTACATGTTGCCTTAGCCATTTTAATCCTCTTAATTATTTGATGTGTGTATGTCTTTAAAATGTTCATGGGTCTGCCTGTCATGTGATCAATCACATGACAGGAATAAGGAAGTTAACCAGTAAAAAAGCAAGCAGCATGCCAAACAATCAGGGTCATTGACCGAACACTGCACTCTGGATTGTGGAGTTGTTTTATGGACTTACCATTCCAGTATCTCACTCATTTTGGATTATCACTTTCTTTGGATTGTATATACACCGGTGGACACTTTTACTTTGGAACTTCAACACGCTAGGATTCTTAAGGACTGTTTTAGGGTATGATTCAAATGGATAATCTGCTTTTAACAGCTTAAGTTATTCTAGTTTTATTGTGTTGTTTTAAGTTCCTTGTGAATTGTGTAAATACACTATTTATTCATTCTACTTTTGTTGTGGTCTCATCTTTTTAAAACACTTATTTTACCTCACACAGTGTAATCTGACCCCATTTTAAATCCATGTAATTTGGGCGATAAGGCCGATCGTTACAGACTAAATATGATAAAAACTAACAAGGACATTTAACACGGGACTAAGGCGTACACGGTGCGATTTTTGCTGTCGTACGAGCTCGCAGGCGATTTTTTTTCTCTCGGGAGAAAATCGCAGATGCTCGCATGGTCGCGGCTTGTACCGTACGAGAAGAGTTACGGGCCGATCCGAGACGTTACGAGCACCTCCCGTCCTCCCGATAATTTTCAAACATGTAAAAAAAAATCGGATGCTGTCGGTTTAAATTCGTGGCGTATGTGTGGTTGAACAAGACGATTTGGCGATCCATCTGAAGTTGACCAATCAGAAGATGACAAAAACCATATAGTCTATAATAATTTTAGTTTAATTATACAGTTCTATTTTTTATTTGTTATTCCGAAAATGCCAAATTTGCCGTTCAGCTTTATGAATGAATATGCCTGTTGTATTTCCGGCAAAACGAGCAGAAATTCAGAAATGGCCTACTCCCTTGAGCTCTTTATGAAGAACAGAAAGTCCATGCTTTTCTCTGCTTTTAAGCCATTCTCTTTGCCATGTCCTTTGTCTTCGTTTTTTTATTTTTTTTGGACGTCACAAGCCGCCTGCCACAAAGAAAATGATTTCGTCCTCAGAATCCATATTTTTATGAATGGCGCGAAACATAATGCTTACGTCAGAGTTTGTAAAATCGTAGTAAATTAAACGAGCAGAAATTCAGAAATGGCCTACTCCCTTGAGCTCTTTATGAAGAACAGAAAGTCCATGCTTTTCTCTGCTTTTAAGCCATTCTCTTTGCCATGTCCTTTGTCTTCGTTTTTTAATTTTTTTTGGACGTCACAAGCTGCCTGCCACAAAGAAAATGATTTCGTCCTCAGAATCCATATTTTTATGAATGGCGCGAAACATAATGCTTACGTCAGAGTTTGTAAAATCGTAGTAAATTTGTGTTGTGTGTGACTGCCTCCGTACGATTTTCTGATAAACTCAATCGTGACATGTGCCAGAGCTCACGTCGTTTCGACCTTCAGAATCGCACCGTGTACGCCCACCTTAAGACTAAAATTGAATATAGCTCACAAAATTAACACTAGTTTCTACATCAACGACAGTTGGTGTTCAGATGTAACAATGCTGAAAAAGGTATGCTGTCCTAACATAGAGGAACTCTTCATAAAATGTAAACCTTTCTACTCACCGCGGGAGTTTTCCTCTTTCATTCTCGTGAATGTGTACGTTCCTCCGGACGCGTGCGTGAATGCTGTGATGCAACAGCTGGCCGAACAAATAACTGAAATGGAGCCAAATTAAATCTCTCCCATGAACTGCCAAAATACAAGCAGCATATTACATGTCCCACCAGAGACAGTAATATACTGGATCACTGTTACACCACAATAAAGGATGCATATCACTCTGTCCCATGAGCAGCTTTGGGGCTCTCTGATCACTGTTTGGTTCATCTTATACCGACCTACAGGCAGAAACTGAAATCAGCTAAACCTGTTTTAAGGACTGTTAAAAGATGGACTAATGAAGCAGAGCGGGATTTACAAGCCTGTTTCAACCTCACTGATTGGAGTGTTTTTGATGCTGCTGCCACCAATGTGGACGAGCTCACAGAGACTGTAACTTCATATATCAGTTTCTGTAAGGATATGTGCATTCCCACCAGGACATTCTTATCATTCAATAATGATAAACCTTGGTTTACTGGGAAACTCAAACAGCTTTGTCACGCCAAAGAGGATGCTTACAGAAGTGGGGATAAAATCTTGTATAATCAGGCCAGGAACAGACTAACAAAGGAGATCAGAGTGGCTAAAAAACTACTCCGAAAAGCTGAGAAAACAGTTTTCAGCCAATGATCTGGCGTCAGTACGGACTGGTCTCAAGAACATCACCTTGTACAAGACACCACCCCCACAGTCTGTGGAGAATCAACAACTGGCTGATGATCTGAATGCGTTTTACTGTCGATTTGAAAAGGCCAGTCTACCACCCCCCATCCGCTCTCATCTACACTTCACACATTCACCTACACCAGGAAAATTCACCGGGCCGAAAAATATATTTCAGGAGAAACCCCCCAGGACTCCCCCCACTCACCATCATGAACAGCACTGTGGCTGCAGTAGAGTCATTCAGATTCCTGGGCACCACCATATCTAAGGACCTGAAGTGGGACACTCACATCGACTCCATTGTGAAAAAGGCCCTGCAGGGGTTGTACTTCCTTCGCCAACTGAGGAAATTCAACCTGCCACAGGAGCTGCTGAAACAGGTCTACTCTGCTATCATTGAGTCTGTCCTGTGTTCATCCATAACTGTCTGGTTTGGTTCAGCTACCAAATCAGACATCAAAAGACTACAACGGACAGTCAGGATTGCTGAGAGGATTATCGGTGCCCCTCTGCCCAGCCTCCAAAATCTTTACATCTCCAGAGTGAGGAAAGGGGCTAAGAAAATCACCTTGGACCCCTCATACCCAGCCCACTCGCTCTTCGAACTGTTGCCTTCTGGCTGGTGCTAAAGAGCACTGACCACCAGAACAGCCAGGCACAATAACAGTTTTTTTTCCAACAGGCTATATTCAGCCTGAACTATTAAACTTTCAGAATTATACATTGTCCATCACAACTGACATATTTATACACAGAATTCAAAATGTGTACACTTGTAAACTGCATACTTTGTAAATAACATATCTGTACATTTATTTAAACAACTACAAGTTTTATCCTATACTTCTATTCTGTATATAGTACATTTAATTTTTTTTTCCCTTATATTAGCGTTATATTCCATCCATACTGTGTTATTCCTGCACTATGTCTGTACTTTCTTCTGCACTGGAAGCTCCTGTCATCAAGTCAAATTCCTTGTGTGTGTAAACATACTTGGTAATAAAGCTCTTCTGATTCTGATATACACACGTTAATCACATCATTAGGACTTTTCGCCACATTTTGTGAAAGGATACACAAAACGCAGTGGTCAACCGTTTGACGGGAAACAAAAAGCATGGGTTCAACAACACCATCATTGGTTTGCATGTATGGCATGACAAATAACAGCACTTGAAGCTTTTGTAAAATTAAAAATGAAACCTCCAAAACTGTGTATGGCATCATAACGAAGACGAACTGTATGTTTATACATGAAATTCTGGAGGTGACATCGGATGGTGTCGTGTGGGGACGTAATGACGTGTGCCATTAATCGATCTATGTACTATACATATAAAACGGGAACATGAAAGGAATATTCTAAAAGAAACTCATGTAAAACACCTTAATCATAATACCATCCTATTTAGAATAAGGTAAATAATTAGATGATAATTAGATGTCTATGTAAACATAGTCATTGTTGGTTATTTATAATATCTGATAGACGAACTCGCTTATTTAATAATGTACTGTCAGATGTGATAAAACTTCCAGGTTTTATGGATATTCAGGCATGTGATCAGCTAGAGACAAAAAAGCAGGAAATCTGACCATGTGCCCTTTGCTTATTAATAATAATCATCATCATCATCATATTAAAAGATATCTCTTAAATTGTAACAATGCATACTATTGTCCTATAAATATAAAAACAGCAGCATTTAATAATCATGATAATAATTAATACTATATAATATAATGAAAGTAGTAATAGTGCCTGCAAAAAGTTTGGAAATATTAAAATGAATGATTTTTTAAAAAATGTTAATTTATTAATGATTTTGAAAATGTTACATGATAAATGTATATCGATAAATGATAAATAGATGTTACATTTCTCATTTTTAGCATTATTTATTCTTCAGACATTCCCCTTTAAATACAGTAAGTATCAGCTGTATACAAAGTGACCAACATTTGTTTGTTTGTTTTTTTAACCACTGAAAATGTCAACAATTTGAATATGGAGCCTCATTGAGACTAGGGATGCACCGATATGAAAATTTTGGCCGATAACGATAACCGATTATTCTTTATTTTTGAAAGCCGATAACCGATATGTTGGCCGATAAATCTATATCCAAATTGTTATATACTTTTTGAGAGCCTGATTATCATAGGATGTGTCATACAACGGAGTTCAGTTTATTGGCATAAAGTCAGTCAGCTTCACCTCAGGCAGCTATTCCTTTTTAGATGCTCCTTTTTTAATAACATTGCTGCATCATAATCATAATCTAACATGTTTTCATAAGACAGGTTTTCATGCCATATTTTTTATTTTTAACATTCATTTTCATAACAGTCTTCAGATATTTTCATTATCTCCATTACGGCCATGCCCCGCCCCCTGAGTACTCAAATACTCGTTTTTGAAACCCATTGATGATCGAAATGAGAAATTGCCAAAAATGCCCATCCCTAGCATTCACATCAATAAACCAAGATTTGCCTCACCTGGATTAATATTTAGAATTTCTTTTTCCCTTTTATCATTACAAAATGTGAAGCATAGACCAAGTAGTATCTACTGCTAAATGGGCATATTTGGCAGAATCACTAATAGTATCTCAAACGTTTAAAGGGTTAGATCACCCAAAAATTTAAATTCTGTCATTAATTACTCACCCTCATGTTGTTCTAAACCCGTAAGACCTCCCTCCGTTCATCTACCACGATCAAGGTCCAGAAATGTAGCAAGGAGATCGGTAAAATAATCCATGTGACATCAGGGGTTCAACCGTAATTTTACAAAGCTACGAGAATGCTTTTTGTATGCAAAGAAAACTAAAATAACGACTTCATTCAACAATTTGTCTCCTCCGCGTCACCCTGGTGCCATTTTGGAGAATATCCACTGAACGTAAACAGCGTATGCTATTCTGTGTCAGCTGCGTCACACAGTTGAACCCCTGATGTCATATAGATTATTTTACTGATCTCCTTGCTACGTTTCTGGACCTTGATCGTGATCATTACATTGCTGTCTAGGGGAGGGTCAGAGAGCTCTCAGAATTCATCAAAAATATCTTAATTTGTGTTCCAAAGATGAACGAAGGTCTTACGGGTTTAAAACGACATGGGGGTGAGTAATTAATGACAGAATTTTCATTTTTGGGTGAACTATCCCTGTAAGGTCTCACACTTGAAATAATTAACACTGGGTAATCATAAACACCAGGTTAATGGGATCCTGGGTAATCTTATTTTACGTTCACACTGTTCAAACTTTACCTAGAGTTAACAATTAATACTGGTCATTCAAAATCTGACATATCAAATTGTAGGCTACATTCCTAAACCCTAGCTTACCATTATTATTTGCATATTTAACAATGACAACAGTGATGACTAAATAAACACAAAACCACATTTGGTTTTTGACCACTGAAAACGGGTAGGATACAACAATTTGGGCATGGAGCTGCAACAAGATCTCGATATGTCTAGGAATAAACCACACAGGGCTTTAAAAATGAAGATTCCAAAAAAAAAGTTTCTTAGGAACCTGAAACTAAAATCATATTAGGATAACTTTATAACTTCTTGAGTTACAGGCACACACATTTTGGAAAAAGAACATTTGACACTCAAATAGCTAGCTATTTCAATAAACAAATTGTTTTGATAGAGGAAAACAAGAAGCATTTCGAGTTTCATTATTATTCTTCAGACATTGTTCTTTAAATAAAATAA
>NW_015507336.1:75677-76290 GCF_001515645.1 Sinocyclocheilus grahami | reverse complement strand
AGTACCGACTGGTACCGAAGTTGGTACTTTTGACAACACTATATTCAACCATCTGAATATGGAGGCTCATTGCGATCCCCATATCTCTGGGACTGAATGATAGGGCCTTGAAAATTAAGATTCCAAAAGTTTAACAACTAGAATCTAAAATCATATTGCGATATTTTTTATATTAGGCATGCAAACTTTGGAAAAATAATATTTAATATTTATGGCACTCAGACAGGTATGTTCAATGGAGTTGTTTTGACAGAAGTAACCAAGATATATCTCTAGTTTCAATATTATATGTTCTTCAGTCATTCTTCTTTAAAATAAAAGAAGTATCATTTGAACATTTGGTTTTTGACCACTGAACTGTATAATGTAATGTGCATAATTTAATGATTTACTCCTGAAGCCATATTGAAATTCCAATATATCTGGAACCAAACCATACAGGGCCTTAAAATGAAGATGCCAGAAGGAAAGCTTGTTAATATCCTATATCTAAAAGGGCATTGAGATATCTTTAAAACTTGTTGAGTTATAGGCATGCAAACTTTGGAGAAAAAAACATGAAAAGTGTTTAGGTGCTTAAGCCCTAACCCTTATGTCATAGTCCCCATTAGGG
>NW_015507336.1:44837-75252 GCF_001515645.1 Sinocyclocheilus grahami | reverse complement strand
GTCAAAGCTTCCACCCAACTCGAAAAGAGCAAAGCGAATTACAAACTCTATAGCAACTTTTACTGTCAAGGATTTGCGTCCGTATTCAGTCATTGAGAACCAGCGCTCACATTTTGGAGACAAGATACAACGTCCCATCTTGAAGATATTTTACTGACACAGCGATCCCCACACTCAAACAACGAGACCAAAACCGAAGTCATGGAGTCACTGCAGAAAGCGTGTAGGATAGCTGTAACATGTGATGTGTGGACATCCATTTCCACAGAATCTTATGTCACCATAACTGTGCATTTTATCACCAATGAGTGGCAGCTAGCGTCTCATGTACTCCAAACAAGAGCAGCGAATGAGAGCCACATGGGTGCAAATATGGCTGAGCTGTTAAAGAACGTAGCAGAGGCATGGCAGATCACTGAAAAATATTTAGTTTTAGTTAAAGGGGTCATATGATTTTTCCTTTCTCTTTGAAGTGATACAAGCTCTTGGTGCATAAAGAAGTTCTGTAAAGTTGCAAAGACTAAAGTCTCAAATCCAAAGAGATATTCTTTATAAAAGTTAAGAGTCAACCATGCCTACCTAAAATGGCTCGTTCTAACATGCCGGCCGCTCTTTTGTCGAATCCGCCGGCCGCACCTTTCTTTAGCCCGCCAGCCGCCGCTCACTCTAGCCTGCCGGCCATTCCTCACTCAAGCCCGCCCGCCGCCGCTCACTCTAGCCCGCCGGCCTCCACTCACTCAAGCCCGCCATGCGTGACGCTGTGTGTTTCATTGTGAACGCGAAACTACTTTGTTTGGCCTTCCAAAAGAGGACATGACTATAAATCAGTGGTTAAGTTGTATCATGTTGATAACGCATCCAATATGGCTGTTGCTGCTGAACTGGGTAAATTCCTACATGTGAAGTGCTACACCAGGGCTGTCCAAACTCGGTCCTGGAGGGCCGGTGTCCTGCAGAGTTTAGCTCCAACTTGCCTCAACACACCTGACTGGAAGTTTCTATGCCTAGTAAGAGCTTGATTAGCTGGTTCAGGTGTGTTTAATTAGGGTTGGAGCTAAACTCTGAAAATAGATGTGAGCACCAGGTGGAATAGTGCATATGAGATGGTTGACAGGTTTCTGGGGCAACAGCCAGCAGTCTACATTGCCTTACTGTCTCCTCAGGTAAGGAGAGGAGAGTCTGACATCTGCACACTCTGAAACAGACATCTCAAATGCAGAGGATATTATCAAGGCCCTAAAGCCAATGAATGATGCAACTATTCTCGTATCTGAAGAGAGAAGCCCCACCATCTGTTTGATTGCTCCTTGGCAAGCTCTACTCATCCAGGACACTAAGGACAGTATTGTAAAGTCATCAATAGTCCGGGAGATAAAGCAGGCCATCAAATGGGACCTCAGCAAGAGATACATTAGCAAGCAAGAGAGAAACACTCTTTTCACAGCCTCTGCTCTGGAACCACGATTTAAGGGCCTACCTTTTCTTTCTGAGAAAGTGAGAGTGAAGACGTATGGAAGAGTTGTTGCTGAGGCTTTTACTTAATGTAAAATGTCACTCTGGACTTAAGACATTTAATTATTATAATAGGGCTGGGCAATTTGGGCAAAAAATTTAAATCTCGATTTTTTCAGAACGTTTGACCGTTGAAGTTTTTTTTTTTTCATGATTTTTAACTAGTCCATTTGAAAATGCAACTACAACATGATTCAAGTAACTTTTTCTTTATTAGCCCTCTAGTTAAAGAAAATTCTATTCCAAGTGCACCACACATGGAAGTTGTCACCATGATGTAATGTGTAACAAATCACTTGTTAAATATCTTTGCAGAAAAGATGCATGAACTGCAACTACATATTGTACAAATGTGTCATATATATTATATTTTCAGAAATAATACGAGGAAAATGCTTTAAAAAAAATCTCAAAAGTCAAGGTAATTCAAATTCAAAATGACTTAAAGGGGTCATCACATGCCCATTTCCCACAAGTTCATATGATTCTTTAGGGTCTTAATGAAAAGTCTATAACATACTTTGGTTCAAATTTCTCAATGGTAGTGTAAAACAACACAAAATCAGCTCTGTAGTGTAAAACCTTGTCAAAATCAGCTCTGTTTTCAGCAACCCGTTTTATTGCATGTTCCCATAAATGCTAATGAGCTCTGCTCACCCTGCCCCTCTCTTCTGTGGGGTGACGAGCCGTTCTCATGAGACTGTTTACTTTAGCCGCGGAACTTGCTAATTAGCACGTTATTAGGAAAGTCGATTAGCAAAGATTCATACAAAAAACCCTATACTCACTTCTTCTGTAGGTGAGGCTGGATCACGAATGATTTGCCCGAACATAAACGCATTTAGGTAAATCGGGGGGCACATTCCCTTAAAAAACAAATGTAATCCACTGCGTCTTCAGCGGCTTAGATGTCGGGAGTAAATGACGACTACTATGTTCATTACTACATCCAACAACAGAACACCTCAATCGCTTAGGAGCCATTCTTGTCTACTCCTGCTTCGGCGTCGAAACAATGGCGGACTGATGACAGCTCACTCAGGGCGGGTCTAAGGTAAAATGCTAGTGTCAATACACTCACGGGAGGGGCCTGGGTCTGTGTGACGTCACACAGACAGGCATCTGAGAATGGCTTGATAAGAGAAAGGGGAAATGATTTAACGAGATAAAAAAACACTGGGTGGATCTTTATCATTATAGGGTGGTTGTGTACACACACTGCCAACACACATTTCAGTTCAAACAACTTGTAAAAGTGCATGTCGCATCCGATGACCCCTTTAAGGTATAACACGATCAATCTACATTTCTGGGCAGTATGATTTTCCAAAATGCAACGCAGCGGCGCAGGCCTACTGATCCTTCATCTAATGCTGCATGCTGCCTCCATCAAAGAGAATATTTCATTCATGAATATTACATTGGAGAAATATAGAGCAGTGGTACTTCATACGGCATGTGGCTCAAGCTCACACAGCATACTGATGCTTGTGAAATCCAGCACTCGTTTACTCTCATTTTTTAAGAGAGAACATGCAAGTCAAACAGAATAACAAATGCATTTGTCTGGGTAGTAAAGAGAGAGATAGATACCTTCATTGTGTGAATACAGAGTTATTGTACCAGCCCCCTAACGATCTGAAACAGTCCAGGGTTCCACACTTGCACTTAGCTGGAGCTATTTAGACTGAAAGGGTCTATTTTTGGATTTGCATCTGAGCACATTCTCACAATATAAATAAGGTTTAAATGTCTCTCATCTAGCAAAGACTATTTCACATTGGCACATGCCAACATGATCTGCTGATGGTCCCATTACAAACTAGTGAATTTGTCCCCCCCCATCCAAACAATTTAAATAAATCCCCCAAATTAGGCTTTGATTGGTTCATCACGGCAGAATCATCTGAATTTATTCATTGAATATTGATTGAACACAGGGGAAGGTGTTTCTGGAGACATGCAGAGCAAAGCAAACATTTAAATAATTTTATTGTCATCAGTTAATCCAAAACATTTTTTGCATTTAGTACAAATTACACAACCTGAGATGAAGCAAGATGGTAAAGGAATGAAAGAAAACATGGCTAAGGAGTGCTACTTCATGGATAGTTCCACGATGGAACCAAGACATAATGAGACATGTTTTCTAGGTCTAATTGAATAAAGAAAAAAGTGCAGTTATTACCTGTCTCTGTTTTCAAGAGTGGTGGTTTAAAAAAGAAAAAAGGAAAAAAGGTTAATAATAGTTAAAATAACTCAAAAACATGTGAAGCGTTTTAGCAAGTTCAAGACCCTTGTGAAAAGGAAGTGCATTTAGCATACTTTTAAAAAGAGTACTTGTTAAAAAAATATTGGTCATCGGATGCTCATTTTCCACAAGTTGATATGATTCTTCTGAAAATTTCTCAATGGTGGTGTAAAACAACACTACTTTCACCGGTTTTCTTGCATGCTGCTTTAAATGCAAATGAGCTCTGCTCGCCCCGCCCCTCTCTTCTGAGCTGCTCTCTGAGAGACGGTAAACTTTAGCCGCATTCATCATGAAACTTGCTAACTAGCACAATTAGTGATTTGTAAAGGCGATTTGTAAAGATTCATTAAAAAACCTTACACACTTCTTCTGGACGTGAAGCTGGATCAAGAAAGATTTGCGCATTTAGGGGGGCACATGGGCACATTCCCTTAAAAAACAAATGTAATCCACTGCGTCTTCAGCGGCTTAGATGTCGGGAGTAAATGAATGTTCATTAGTTCATTATTACATCCAACAACAGAACACTTCAATCGCTTAGGAGCCATTCTTGTCTACATCTGCTCCAGCAGTGAAACAATGAAAAAAACACTGGGTGGATCTTTATCATTATAGGGTGGTTGTGTACACACACTGCCAACACACATTTCAGTTCAAACAACTTGTAAAAGTGCATGTCGCATCCGATGACCCCTTTAAGGTATAACACAAGTTGACTATTAACTATAAATGTTCTGTAAAAACAACAGCAGCTTTCAGCCTGTCACCATGATGCAAACAATGAAACGCCATTCTAAAAACGCGGCGCTCAAGTTAAAGAAGTTAATTCCCATCTTCTTGCATGTTTTTCCAATTCCACTGCCCGCGTCACATCTTTGTCAACACAAAAGCGCATTCTGTGTGAATGACGTCTAACAATTCAAGCGCGTCACACATGAGCGGTTGATCACATGCGCCGACATGTGGTTGGATTGTTCTTTTCTCTCTACTGTTATCATTGGCATATTGTCAAAGTGTGTAATTCTAACGGTTGGTAATATTTCTATTCAAAATCGCAATTCCTCGATTTCTGAAAAATAAGATCATGGCAAAACAGTAAATTCGAATTAATCGATAAAATAAAACTATGCAGAGAGAGTATTTTCTACGGCAGGAGATATAGTAACTGTGCAGCGGAGCACATTTGCATCTGAACATGTAGACCAGCTTGTGTTCTTACACAAGAACTTACATATTAGCACACCCACTAGATTGTCACACCCACTTTTTCCCCTTTTGTTAATCTGTTAATTATATTATAGCCTATTATATATTTTGTGTGATCCTATTTATTTTATTCCTTTTATAAACTTAATTTCTGTTTTTCTCCTTTCACAGAAGCGCTGCAGGTGCATGATGCGACGATTGAATCCTCACGGTCTTGTTTATGCTGCTATTCTCGCATATAAAGCTAAAGCCCTGTACAAAACAACACCAAAAAATACATTCTAATCTGACTGGTTAATGATCGACTAATGAGCTTCGTTTGACGGTCAGGAATATAAAAATGAGCAAAATGCTGTCAATCTACAATTCTCCACCGTATTTACTATGCTCTGCGCAAGTTCAGGTAACTCAAAAACTTGCGTACACGAGCTGAGACCAGATGTGAGATTTGATCGTAGCCACCGCTCACGTCCATATTGATAAATTCCACGTTTTGCGTTGAAATGACCGTACGCCCAATTTTCTGTTGTACGTTCGTTTCGTAAATGAGGCCCAATAGGAGGATGTTGGTTAGAAGACTATTATTTTGTTAGTGGTTCAGAATATACTTAAGTCTGTATTAATTTACTACAAGTATGCTGCTACAGGCACACGTTTCTTTGCCATGTTCCTTGATTAACCTCAGTTTGTTCTGTCCTCCCGTCTCCACTCAATACAAACCTATGCTCAGGATTTTGTTTGAAGTCATACGTATTAGACTCTTTATTATTTATTTGTGAATAATAGCAGCTGTGTATTGTTACTAGTTAGTTATTCAAAATATGCTGAAGTCCACAATCATTATTTTCCTATGAGAGCTGCTGGTACTGAATTCTATATTTTTGATTTTGGTACAACAATTTTTTTGTTGTTGCTGTCTGAAGGATTATATTGCTCATTATGCACACAACAGGAGGATGTTGGTTGGAAGACTATTATTTTGTAAGTGGTTCAGAATATGCTTAAGTCTGTATTTGCTATAAGCATATAAGCTGCTACCGGTACATGTTTCATTTCCTGTTGGTTCTTTGTAACCTTGTTGACTTGCAAAATCACTTCCATTTGTTTTATTAATAAAATATCTTGGAAGTAAATTCATTATGGGTCATTATAGATACTTTGATTTAATAGTCAGACAGTGAGAAAAAAGAAAATCTGTATTAAAACAAAAGACAACCCTCTACATTGCGAGTAAATCACTCGCATTTGCGACTAAATCTTCACCCTGGGCGACTAAATGATGTCTAATATTAGCCAATGGCTAATCAATTCTCAGATTTTACTCGTCAGTGTGTGAGTTGGAGGCTGAGTATATGATTAGCACAGATATATTTTCACTCACAGAACACTCTGACTGAGCGCTTCAGAGTTTCACTCTCCGTCAAGCGAGCTGTGATATTTTTCAGTTCATCTGAATGGATGCGCAGCGCACCTGTGTTTGTGTATTTGGCGTAATGTGTTTCTAGTATGAAGGCGCACGACTCGCCGTTGCCAGATATTTAAAAAGCTGTACCATTTTACAAACATATATATATATATACACATACATATATACACACACATATATATATATATATATATTTCAGTCTGACGAGTAAACAAAAAAATATACTAGCCAATGGCCATTCAATTGCCAAGGTGTCCGTTGAGGGTTGAAAGTTGCATCGCAGCCCTCTGAATCGTAATCGAATCGAATTGTGAGGTGCCTAGAGATTCCAACCCCTAGTCACCATTGGCACATAATGCAACAAAGATTGCTAAAGTCAACAGATTTTACTAACAGACCTACTAATCTCTGTAAAAATAACATAATGATGCTGCCATCTTTCTGAAGTCATTTTTTATACCCCTATAATTTGGCTCACAGGTGAAAATTGTAATTTTGATTCCCCTCTACAAAATATTGGATTACTCAGTAAATATTAATCCATGACATTTAATATTTTGGCTTTCATCACTATACATGTTTATCTTTCTTCAAAAAAAAAATCAAAAATAGCAAAATCAAAAATTTGAGCCGGGGAAGTTTCTGAAATTTGGTTGATTTGACCCAACACCATCTCGTAGTAGAAGATTGCTCAGGCTTTGGGAAATATTAGCATAAAAACAAGCATAAATCCAAATTTCAAACACCATCAAAAATAGTAAACCATCCAGGCAACTTTAAGATACTTATTACTTATTTCAGGATACATTCATTCTAAACTTTAATACAATTTTGGGTGGACAGTATGTAAACTGGGCTGCACACTTACCAGTTTAAGAATATCTCCATCATCTGTAAGGACACAACCACTTTTGAGAGAGATGTCACACATTTTTTGACACTGCATTGACCGTATAAACTATTCTCTGAATTTGTTTTGCCTCTATGGAAATTCAGGCACACAATTCTCCACCCTGCCATCCTGAACAGATGGACTAACCTCCTCTAGCTGGAGGACCCCGGGGTGTCTATGTAGTGCCTAAGGAAAACCTCCACACACATTCTGTCCAAGGCCAAAAAACAGGATGAAAGGTAATGTGTTCTACTAGAATGTCCGGGGCGGAGGGGTTTAGTGCACACTGGTTTGAGTGGAAGTGCACAGAGGTCTCCATGTGTGTGTTGTGTGCATCTATTTAAGAGAAACACTGCTGAGGTTTGACAGTGTTGGAACTGCAGTGACTAAGAGAGCTGTCATTAAGTAGAAGTGTCAACGCAGGATAGGGCGCACACTCTGCAATCCTCTTTCTTTTCTCTCCTTCTCTTCCAGTAAACCTCTGACAGAAAAACTTCCTCACTCCTGTCGTTTTAGCCCTCGCATCTTGGCAACAGCAGCAGAGTGTCATAAACTTCCAACACATCCACCCCCTGAACACGACGTGACACTACACGCTCAGAAACAGTCTTGCCACTGGCTGCAAGGTAAGAGGAGATCTCCAGTACAACTCCTACCCACCTGAAGTCTCTGAGCAGCATGTTTACAAGTCAAACATTCAGTTGGTATATACCAGAGCAACTGTCATCTATGGGCTCTTCCTGTACAACTGCTGGTTTAACACACTTCTATATGTCAAAATGAGCACAGTACAAAGGGTAGTCGTAACATTATATTTTATAATGTATAAACTATAATGTGAAAATATTATGTTATATGAGGAGTTGTACACATGTGTAGCATTTTATTTTTTCTCTGAAGTTTACTTGTAATGTTAATCAATTTTCTTGCATGAAAGGTTTAATTAATCTCATAGCATTATTTATGCTATTCTAATTCATAGCACCTCTGAACAGTCTGTGTAAATATATCGATGCAACATTATATAAACTTCTGAAAACCACATGGCCACATTGTAGCCTTAAAGGTTTGTGTAATAAAATGTAATACAATTTTATGTTGAATCAAAATATCGCTGCCTATTGTAACACAATAATCACTTTAAATGATCTTTTCGGGGTAAATTTCTTGATGTGATTAATTTGAGCTGTATTCTGCTTTGAGCCATATTATACTTATTACTTTTGGATATGCAGACATTCTGATCACAAAATCTATATACATTTAGACTGCTTTTTGTCAGTGTTCAATAACTTATTTTATTTATTAATTTTTTCATTCCTGTCTTGATACTGTAGCAGTGGCGGCTGGTGCTAAAAAAATGGGAGGGGGGAACAAACAAACTGAATCACACGGTTAATGCAGGCAGCATGACTGAATGCAATTGTTAAATAACCATTTAACAAGTGACATAATAATAAATGTTTAGATTTGATAAAATTGTGCACTCATGATTTTTCTAGAATAAATTTGCTGCTAAATTATCCACTAACTCAGAATTTTCTGGATCAGATCTGAAAAGATGGTATCATTGCATCCCTACTGAAGAAGGGACGCTACATTATTTATATATTTGAATATTGTGCATATAATAATGCTAACATGAAAACTAATAATTTACTTGAAAAGAGACATGTCCATTGTATAGCCTAACTACATCATCTACACAAGCCATTGTGCCTGGACCCCGATGATCGCCAAAGGGCATGGTTTCAGTTACATTCTGTGTCGTTGCCTGCAACGCTTCGATGACAGGACTTTGAAATAACAAACAGGGAAAACAATAAATAAACATAGAAAATAAACTAATTACAAGCATGGATAAATTTAAAAGAACAAAGATACAAATAAAATAAACAGTTAGGGATGGGCGATATGGGCTTAAAAATATATCATAATAATTTCTGGTATTTATTGCGATAACGATATCAGTGGCTAGGTTTACATGCAACCAAATAATCCGTTTGTAATCGGATTGACGGCTCAATCGGACTGAAAAGCCTTAATGTAAATCCCTTAATCGATCCGATTGAGCTCGATCGGAATTACATTTCTATCGGATTTAAGGGGGTGGTTCATTCCTTTTCTAATACGATTGAGAGTGCATGTAAACACTCGATAGGATTGAACCCTGAAACTGAAGAGACTAGCGAAGAAATAGCATAATGACGTATGACACTCGGAACGAGCGGCTCGTCCTTTTGAATAAAGTGTTGTATAAATGTGTGTCCTGTCATTATAAAACTCTGCTTTCACTCGGCAACTGTGAAGTGGAGCAGGCCAACCTCCCACCAGTCCTTGTTTTAGATTCTCATCCACAAGCAACCCGTTTTGGGCACGGGGAGGGGCATTTTTTTGTGTGATAAATATGCGCAGCACGGCACAGCGGTTTATATGTATATTTATCCATAAATGGATAAATATTCATTCTGCTGTTAAAAACAAATAAAGAAACCGTGTAGGAGAGCGGTTATTATTTGCAAACAGAAACTCTATATATGTGCAGTGTGCGCATGTCAAAAAAAACTATTTCGATTTGAAGCCTGTGACATATAAACGCGCACATCAACCCGGTCACTTTATTTAGCATTCATGGGGAAGTCGTGGCCTAATGGTTAGAGAGTCGGACTCATAACCCAAAGTTTGTGGGTTCGAGTCTCGTACCGGCAGGGATTGTAGGTGGGGGGAGTGAATTTACTGCTATGCGCAGCACGGCACAGCGGTTTATATGTATATTTATCCATAAATGGATAAATATTCATTCTGCTGTTAAAAACAAATAAAGAAACCGTGTAGGAGAGCGGTTATTATTTGCAAACAGAAACTCTATATATGTGCAGTGTGCGCATGTCAAAAAAAAACTATTTCGATTTGAAGCCTGTGACATATAAACGCGCACATCAACCCGGTCACTTTATTTAGCATTCATGTAAACACTACATTCAGATTAATCAATCAGAATGAATTCAGTCTGATTGAACCAAAAATGTGAATGTAAACGTAGCCAATGACGATAATTCAGGGAATCTTATGCATCCACCAAGAGACAAAAATGTTTTAGTTTTAAATCCTGCATTACTGAGCATTACCGAGTACACACATAATGTAATGACTGTTTAATTCATACTGGAAGCCGGAGGAGGCACTGATCCCCCAACTGCTCCCCGGGCGCCGCAGCATAAATGGCTGCCCACTGCTCCGGGTGTGTGTTCACGGTTTGTGTGTGTGCACTTTGGATGGGTAAATGCAGAGCACTAATTCCGAGTATGGGTCACCATACTTGGCCACATGTCACTTTCACTTTTTTAAACACTACATTCAGATTAATCAATCAGAATGAATTCAGTCTGATTGAACCAAAAATGTGAATGTAAACGTAGCCAATGACGATAATTCAGGGAATCTTATGCATCCACCAAGAGACAAAAATGTTTTTGTTTTAAATCCTGCATTACTGAGCATTACTGAGTACACACATAATGTAATGACTGTTTAATTCATACTGGAAGCCGGAGGGCGCCCTTGCACAGAAACTCCACATATCCGTAGCAGAAGTAATTGCACTGATGACGCACCAGGAAATCCAGTTAACTTGAAGACAATAAACATACGATTGTGACTATATGGTTTATCTGTGTTCTTCAAGCAATCTTGTTTTTTTTAATAAGGATAAAGTTTATTTATAATGCAATGCTAATCGACATAGCCTTTATCACTGTATATAATACTATAAAATAGTATGATTTCTGCCTCATTCTGTGATATGAAACCAAGTCTGATCACAAAACGTTATTTCAAACACTTGACTTATTAGGTTTATTTGGAGAAAAAGCATGTCAATAAATGGTATCTTTGTTGGACAACAGGTTTGTAAACAGGCTCATACACATGCAAAACTGTCCTACTGTAATACATTTATTCAAGGCTCAGACTGTTTTTTTGTCGCACTTTACAGCCCAAACTAGTTCCAGATTGTAGAAGTAGCTCATTCTTTAGCAATATACTCCTCAATTTCATGTCTGCCTTCCGCCATGTCGCCAGGTCACACAAAGAACTAGACCTTATCGTTATTATCACAGGAAGACTAATTCTTATCGTGTGGAGAATTTTTTAATCGGTATATTGCAAACAAAAAGATATCACCTATACCTATAAACAGTGTTCTATATTTATAATGCAATGCTAATCGACATAGCCTTTATCACTGTATATAAGACTGTTTTTTTGTCGCACTTTACAGCCCAAACTAGTTCCAGATTGTAGAAGTAGCTCATTCTTTAGCAATATACTCCTCAATTTCATGTCTGCCTTCCGCCATGTCGCCAGGTCACACAAAGAACTAGACCTTATCGTTATTATCACAGGAATACTAATTCTTATCGTGTGGAGAATTTTTTAATCGGTATATTGCAAACAAAAAGATATCACCTATACCTATAAACAGTGTTCTATATTTTTCAGGTAAGTCTAACAGTATTCAGGTACAGAAATTGAATAATCAAATGTAAAATAACACTGCATATTCTTCACTGTATAAATTAAATTTAAAAAAAATCTGTGTTAAAGCGACAAAAGTGATTTTTCTCTGTGTTTTGTTATTTGATTAACATTTATGACACAGAAAACCTCAGGCACCTTAAACTGTTGTGAACCAATATACTATACTACACATCCATTTTCTTTCTCGATTGATTAACTTCGCCTAAGACATAAGCAACTGTGTTTACAAGGATATTTGCAGAGAAAACTTGTGTCGAGACACGACAAATCCCCGAAAGTAAACTGATGCCTCGTTCTATTTATGATGTACTGACATAAAATTAAAATGATTTGCAACAGTCGCTTTGTCGCATCCAGTGTAGACAGCCTCAAGCTGTTGCAGCGCGGGTCTGTGTGTGAGCAAAGAAAACAATGATCAGTATAAATATAACGATCAGTATACTAAACATCGCACATCCTGCGATGTGACTATCGCGGATGTGCACATTGTGATATCGATGCTGAAACTATATATCGTGCAGCCCTAATAAAAACTAGGGATACACGATATTATTGGACCAATATCGGAATGGGCCGATAAAGGTTTTAAATGTAAATATCGGCATTGGCCCGATATGAACAATTATGCCGATATGTCTTGCCGATAAGAGGAATACATTAACTCACATGTGCTCAGGGTGTGCTAGCGATTAGATCATGTCAGCATTGTGGCTCATTCTTGAAGCAAAGTTTTGCCTGAATGGTGATTAGATTAACGCTTTTGGATCGCTGCATTTAAACTGAGAATGCACATACAGAATGATGAGTTCGGTGTATGATAGAGTAAGTGAAGTGACATGTGGCCAAGTATGGTGACCCATACTCAGAATTAGTGCTCTGCATTTACCCATCCAAAGTGCACACACACAGCAGTGAACACACACAAACCGTGAACACACACCCGGAGCAGTGGGCAGCCATTTATGCTGCGGCGCCCGGGGAGCAGTTGGGGGTTCGGTGCCTTGCTCAAGGGCACCTCAGTCGTGGTATTGAAGGTGGGAGAGAGCGCTGTACATTCACTCCCACCCACCTACAATCCCTGCCGGTACGAGACTCGAACCCACAACCTTTTGGGTTATGAGTCCGACTCTCTAACCATTAGGCCACGACTTCCCAGTAATAGCAAGTGCAGTGGAAACTGCGGCAGTCTCCCCCCGGATCCTAAAGCACGCTCTGTAAGGAGTTTTAATTCCGTAGGGGGCGCTGTCGGCCTACTTCTAATAAAATGAAAGCAAAATACACAAATTATATTTAGACTGTGTTTCTGATTAAATAAAGCAGTAAATGATGCCATAAAATCATGAGTATGTTTTGATTTAAAGGTCAGAAGCTATAGCTTACATGAACAAAATTTTTTTTAAATAATTGTATATATACAGATTTATTCATTTATGTGTAATATGTTATACAGTGGGGCAAAAAAGTATTTAGTCAGCCACCAATTGTGCAAGTTCTCCCACTTAAAAAGATGAGAGAGGCCTGTAATTTTCATCATAGGTATACCTCAACTATGAGAGACAAAATGAGAAAAAAAAATCCAGAAAATCACATTGTAGGATTTTTAAAGAATTAATTGGTAAATTCCTCGGTAAAATAAGTATTTGGTCACCTACAAACAAGCAATATTTCTGGCTCTCACAGACCTGTAACTTCTTCTTTAAGAGGCTCCTCTGTCCTCCACTCGTTACCTGTATTAATGGCATCTGTTTGAACTCGTTATCAGTATAAAAGTCACCTGTCCACAACCTCAAACATTCACACTCCAAACTCCCCCATGGCCAAGACCAAAGAGCTGTCAAAGGACACCAGAAACAAAATTGTAGACCTGCACCAGGCTGGGAAGACTGAATCTGCAATAGGTAAGCAGCTTGGTGTGAAGAAATCAACTGTGGGAGCAATTATTAGAAAATGGAAGACATACAAGACCACTGATAATCTCCCTCGATCTGGGGCTCCACACAAGATCTCACCCCGTGGGGTCAAAATGATCACAAGAACTGTGAGCAAAAATCCCAGAACCACACGGGGGGACCTAGTGAATGACCTGCAGAGAGCTGGGACCAAAGTAACAAAGGCTACCATCAGTAACACACTGCGGTAGTGTAGACTCAAATCCTGCAGTGCCAGACGTGTCCCCCTGCTTAAGCCAGTACATGTCCAGGCCCGTCTGAAGTTTGCTAGAGAGCATTTGGATGATCCAGAAGAGGATTGGGAGAATGTCATATGGTCAGATGAAACCAAAATATAACTTTTTGGTAAAAACTCAACTTGTCGTGTTTGGAGGAGAAAGAATGCTGAGTTGCATCCAAAGAACACCATACCTACTGTGCAGCATGGGGGTGGAAACATCATGCTTTGGGGCTGTTTTTCTGCAAAGGGACCAGGACGACTGATCTGTGTAAACGAAAGAATGAATGGGGCCATGTATCGTGAGATTTTGAGTGAAAACCTCCTTCCATCAGCAAGGGCATTGAAGATGAAACGTGGCTGGGTCTTTCAGCATGACAATGATCCCAAACACACCGCCCGGGCAACGAAGGAGTGGCTTCGTAAGAAGCATTTCAAGGTCCTGGGGTGGCCTAGCCAGTTTCCAGATCTCAACCCCATAGAAAATCTTTGGAGGGCGTTGAAAATCCGTGTTGCCCAGTGACAGCCCCACAACATTACTGCTCTAGAGGAGATCTGCATGGAGGAATGGTCCAAATTACCAGCAACAGTGTGTGAAAACCTTGTGAAGACTTACAGAAAACGTTTGACCTCTGTCATTGCCAACAAAGGGTATATAACAAAGTATTGAGATGAAATTTTGTTATTGACCAAATACTTATTTTCCACCATAATTTGCAAATAAATTCTTTAAAAATCCTACAATGTGATTTTCTGGATTTTTTTTCTGATTTTGTCTCTCATAGTTGAGGTATACCTATGATGAAAATTACAGGCCTCTCTCATCTTTTTAAGTGGGAGAACTTGCACAATTGGTGGCTGACTAAATACTTTTTTGCCCCACTGTATATTTTTAAACAGATTATGAAATCTAAAAGATTTTCTGAAATTTTACAACTCTTTTGCTTTAGACCATTTACACATGTTAAATCATAAAATAAAATGTTAAGGTTACCACTGCATCTTTCTGAAAAAAATGCAGTGATTAATATATAGTTTATTTATAGTTATTTTCAAATCTTCAATGTACTGTAATTATAAAAAAAACTTTATTATTGTTTATTTAATTCTAACAAATAAGTTGTTAAAAACTAACCAAAATTAAAAATAATTATATATCGGTATCGGCCAAAACGAGTTGAAAATTAACAGCATATCGGATATCGGCAAAATCCAATACCGTTCATCCCTAATAAAAACAATACTAAATCGCTAAGATCAAAAGTGGGAGAGTCTGGGGTTCAGTGCTTTGCGCCCCGTCGGCCAAAACGAGTTGAAAATTAACAGCATATCGGATATCGGCAAAAATCCAATACCGTTCATCCCTAATAAAAACAATACTAAATCGCTAAGATCAAAAGTGGGAGAGTCTGGGGTTCAGTGCTTTGCGCCCCAAGGACAATCTAAAACAAGCCAATTAGAGCTTAGCCTCAAGTCACATGCGTTTCAAAAGTTTACAGACCTAATAGACTCTGGCTCCCCGCACACACAAAATAAACAAAATCCAGTTTAGATTTTTAAAATTTTTAATAGGTGCTAACATGACTAATAGTCGAATAGTATGACAAAATATTGCAATTTCGTGATTATTTTGCAATATGTATTTCACTTATTATTAACATGTTGAAGTACATTTAGACATTTAGCAAACACTTTTATCCAAAACGATTTACAAATGAGGATAATGGAAGCATTCAAAATCAACAAAAGAGCAATGATATGCAAGTGCTATAACAAGTCTCAGTTAGCTTAATGCAGTAAACGTAGCAAGTTTTTTTTTTTTTTTTAAATCATATAATAAATAAAAAGAAAAGATAGATTAGAATAGAAAAAGAATAGAGCATGCTAGTGTTAGAGGCCTTTTTTGCTTTTGTTAATCAGAAACCAGAAAGTCAGAATTATAACTGTATAATAAATAAAAAGAAAAGATAGATTAGAATAGAAAAAGAATAGAGCATGCTAGTGTTAGAGGCCTTTTTTGCTTTTGTTAATCAGAAACCAGAAAGTCAGAATTATAACTGTATAATAAATAAAAAGAAAACAAATAGAATGCAAAAAGATTAGAGAAGCAAGTGTTAGTTTTTTTTTTTTTAAAGAAAACAAGCAGTTAGTAAATAAATAGAGTGCAAGTCTAAAAGGGGCACGTTTTTTTATATAAAGAATAGAATTAGAATAGAGAGTGCTAGAGTTAGAGGGTCAAATAAAGATGGAAGAGATTTTTTAGAGAAGTATTTTTTTATTTATTTTTATTCTTGAAGTAGGCTTCTTCCCTGGCTAACTTGATGGTGGCGGCGCCCGAGTGCCCCCTATTGACCAGCTGCCACTGTACTGTAGTATAAACTATTAAGATAAACCCACTCCTATACAACTTAGACCTGGACTTAGGACCAGATTTACTAACAGTTTGCACCAACCTTCCTTTGGTATTAAAAACTATTGTCAGGATTAACTAAAGACACTGAAAAATTAGCAATGAATAGGAATGGACAAGTTATTTTGTGGCTGACCTTATTGCAAATGCATTTGTAAGAGCTTCCCTTCAGACACAAAATTTATGGGAAGAGAGTATTTAAATAAATCATGCAACATGATTTGCTAAGGTTTGCAGTGGTCAGTTTACTAGTATTTGCACCATAGTTTAACGCCCAAAAAGCATGTCTTAAATGTAGACTACTACTAATGCAGATCTCAGTGCAGCTCTATATCCATGTCCAGTCTCCATGCTTTTTTAATTTTATTTTACCCACTTTCAGTGTTCAAAAACCAACTGTGGTTTTGCGTTTATACAATCATGACTGTATCTTCTATAGCTTCTGGAGTGCAGCACTAAATAAAAAATATGATCTTTAAATAATATTATTGACATCAAATAACCATTTTTGCTTTGAAACTTTTGAACAATTTATTGTGTTAATAATTTTATTAATAAGGTATTACGTCTGCTAAATGTAAATGTAATTTTGCTTATTTGTTAAGGCAACAGAACTAACATCCTGCACACTAATACTGCACACACTATTTATGACATAACCACACAAAGACTAATGATGTGAAACATTTCCCGTGAATATTTGACTTCATACGGAGTTACACTATAGGCAATTAACCCAAGGAAGGGACTGTACCTGCAATTAGTGGTTAGTTGTATGTTTAAATTAGAAAACATATGACATCCTCTTCCTTTAAAATAAAATGTGGTTTGATCAGATTTATTAAAGGTGCAGAATAAAGAGTTGATATACAAATTGAACAACTGTGTTTGTGTAGGTGGGTAAATGTAAATAGAAGGGTTTCTTTCTCTACAGGTGTCGCCATAAAGTTCAACATTGAGGTATGTGGTGCTACTTAAGATTCTGTTGCTAAAAATGACTCCGCTATCCAGCAAGGATCAGCTACCGAGATGGCGGTTCCGCCTCACTTTGTGCAGCATTCGCGCCTGCATTCAAGAGTCAAATGTCACAAGCTATCGGTCTTTAACTGTAGCATAAAACCAACAGACAATGGTCTCATGCTGAGTTTAGATGGACCTCACAGAGAGCAGTAAAAAAAACTGTTTTCTGCCTTTCAGACAGCCTGGTCTCACCTTATCAAAGTGGAATAGGCTACTCTTCAGGACAGAAAAAGAAAGAAAGATATATATATATATATAAAGCAATATCACATGAGTAGTAGGGCTGGGAAAATAAATGGATGCATCGCGAATTGAGAAATGATTCAGGATCGATTCTGAGATTTTCCGAATGCATCGTGATTCTTTCTTGAGTCAATTCTGAGCTTAGTTTTGAACAGCAAATGGCACTGCATGCTTTAGAAACAGCCGTACTCTGCTTGTTTCCAAATCCTTACACACACTTGAACCTAAAATAATCATTCATAAAATTCGAAAAGGTTGAAGCGAATTACAAGGTTGTTCACAGTCGGCTGTGTTTACATTTGAATATCTGCTGAGGAAAGCATTATCTTTGTCGTAACGTTAATATCTTTTCATCCATTAAGGGTGATTTTGCTGCTCAGTGCATTTGTTTGCTGCGTCAAGCTGTTGTTGAAACTAAAAATAACTTCCGTTAATAGCTTTTCAATGTAAAAGTCTTTACTGCTGACTCATAAAAACTCTTCAAGGTTGTTCACAGTCGGCTGTGTTTACATTTGAATATCTGCTGAGGAAAGCATCATCTTTGTCGTAACGTTAATATCTTTTCATCCATTAAGGGTGATTTTGCTGCTCAGTGCATTTGTTTGCTGCGTCAAGCTGTTGTTGAAACTAAAAATAACTTCCGTTAATAGCTTTTCAATGTAAAAGTCTTTACTGCTGACTCATAAAAACTCTCTTTCCACCAATGGCGGAACAATGAAAATAAAATCACCATCACAAACACGCACCGTTTCTCAATACTAAACACTATTATTAAATACTATTTATATAAAATATTTTTTGAATAATCATATTTAATAAACAACAACAACAACAGCCATCAGTCAAAAGTACCAAGGCAGCGCTCTTACATGACATACAGCATTGAATTTACATAAACATGAGATTTTGCCAAAACTATCTTCTCTGGAACACATAATAGATTAATGAGACCAAAGACAACCATTAAATTTACCCATAATCAGTGGCGGAAAGAGTACTGAATAAATATACTCAAGTAAAAGTACCATTACCTTCCAAAAAATGTGTGAGTCGGGTAAAAGTACTTGTCCAAAAAGCTACTTGAGTAAGAGTAAAAGAGTAGCCTATTTAAAAGTACTCATGAGTATGGAGTAGTGAGCACTGAGATGTGGATTCTACCCCCTCATAATAAACGCTGTACACCGCAATTTATACATTTTAAAAACGTTGTACATTCTGTCATTCACATTATCTTGTTTGTCATAAAGAATGAAGAAAATCTATCATCCAGCAGTTTTAATTTTGACTGCCAACTCTTTAAAATACATCAAAACAGCACGGAAACAGTATTCAGTTGAAGAAAAGATTAAAGTTATTCTCAGTACAATCATCCCCATTTAAATCATAAAGTTTGAAAAAATAGATTTAAAATCATGTGTCAGGCCACTGAGACAGCATGCTGTTGTTGCACATAAAATATTAATGTTTAGAACAGTGCAAATACAAACACCATTAGAAACTCATAGTTCAGCATCACACACCATGATATGGGTTAAAATGAGAGCCCATTTCTCTCCAAAAAACGGTGCCAGTTTTAGCGTTTTGCAATAAAGAAATATAAATAACTAAACTTGATAATTTATGTTACAATTTGAACATAAATGCACATTGTTCTAGAAGGATGGCAAATTGTTATGCTGATAATAAAATTTGTAAGGAAAAATGCATTAAATAATTAGTTATTTCTGGGGAAACTTTTTCAAAGGAAAACACACACACACACACACATCTCTTTGCTGAGCCGCGGCAGTCTCTGTGAATTAGCAGCATCCACAACTGAACGGAACAAAAAGTGTTGAACTTTAAAATTGTTTATGCGCGAGTGCACTTGCTAAATGAAGGCGGATTGTATAAAATGGATAAAAATAATAAAAACTTTTTCACAGCGTGCATCACGCGCTCAAACGAATCAAAAGTCAACAAGTTCAACAAGCAACAACGACTTATCCCAGTGACTGCTGCAGAACGCACACGAGAGAGAGAGACGAAGTAGCGCAGATCGCGCGTCTTATAAGTGAGTGGGAATTTACCGAGCGTGGCACTTGCGGGAGTTAACACCGTACGCAATACCCGCAACCTCACACCAAATTTCAGGCCGTGTATTTAGGCAAGCATATATACAAATCATTTAGTAAGCAGAAATCCAAAATTTACCTTAACATATTAAGTTAGAGGAAGATGCGACTGAATTGATGCTTGAAGAATGCACTTCCAGCAGCCATGATAAACAGTTGGCTGTTAAAGTTTTCTATGCACAATTTGATTTGACGAAAGTCACGAGACCTATTACTATCTCTCTATCCAATCATGAAGATGGATAAAAAATTAAATTAAAATAAGCATGTAACGACCACAAACGGAGGAAAATAGCGGAGTAAAAGTACCGATACATCACTTAAAATGTACTCAAGTAAAAGTAAAAGTACACCATTTTTGAACTACTCAAAAAAGTACAATTACTGATAAAACTATTTAATTACTGTAACGTGAGTCAGTTAAAACATCATAATCGTGATCTGAAAAGTTTACAATTAAGTTTTGCAACTAGCACCCAAATACAGTAATAGGCATTGATGTGCATACGAGGATTTAAAGGTCCCATATTGTACACCTTTCTGGATTTTATTTGAGGTTTTGATGTCCTTAAGAATATATATTTGCGGTATAAGTACCAAAAACCATCTCAATATATTTTTACAGCTCCTCTCTCAGGAGCTCTGCTGAGAACAGGTCGATTTTGGCCTGTCTAATTAATATTCATGAGCCTTTCTTCTGATTGGCCTGATGTTTTCTAAATGACGCACGGCCAGGCCAACCACAGGTAACTAGGGTCAGCCGACGTCACAGCGCTAGCTGGAGGCAGCAAAACAAAGGGGAAACGGGAGGCGGCCCATTCAAACAGCGCAGATTCGGCTACATAAGAAGCTTAAAATATAATCTTGTTGTGATGTTGGGTGCCAGAATCGACATAATACAGCCTCAAATTTGAAATTTGATGGCATATCTGCTACCACTCCCAGACAAAAAAAACGACGACAGCTGTGGATAAACGCGATAAAACGAGCAGACTGGACAGAAAGGATCGTCAAAAATGCTCACGTTTGCAGCGCACACTTCTTATCAGAAAAGGTTCAATAATGTATTGTCTTTTGTTGTTGGCGCATCTACAGATTTCTTGCAATATTTCTATGTTTCTAGCATCTCACGACTATGTCGTGTATGAAATAATGTCTGTGTGCATGTGTGTAAAACAACCAACTGATGATTTATATATAATCATTTGTAATTGTATATACATTGTTGTGATTAATTGTGGCTGGAACCATAGTGTAGCTGTAAAAATAGTTGCCTGCTGAAATTGAAATATATATATACATCTTCATCATGACTAGATAGACATGGTGAGTTTGTCTTTACTATACGTTACACGTTATATGTGATCCACCTCACAGTAACAATCCTGTCAGATCGTCCATCCTTTGAGTATAATGTGTAACGTTACAGGTCGGCCGATCTGGTTTCATGGTTAAAGTTAACCTTTTCGACATGTTTCTGTGTTGTCCTTGCTCAGCAAAAGCATGGACGCGATGTTGTCTGGGGGTTTGGCAAAAGGAGAGTGGGACTGTGGGCAGTGCTCGGGGTGGTGACTGAAGACGGTGACTGTGTAGCTTTGACGTCAACTTTTTACGGAAGTCACAACGGTTCGTGAAAAATAGCTAGAACTTTAAGCAGGCTGTGTGAATTTTACTGTGGACTGACAGTTTTGGGTCTATGCAAATATAATGCTGACAACAATGAGTGAAATACCCGCTCAGCTGTGAACTCATCATAAGTAAGTCGCAATGGCAATGCACCGGTGTTAGAGTTTATTTGAGGATAGTGTAAGAAGGATTCAACAGATCACACGCAACTGCAGCGCTTCTGTGAACAGAGAAAACAGAATAAAACTATAGGCTTACATAAAAAGGAATATAGGCATATAACATGAAATATATCATTGCCAGATTAAAGGGGTCATATGACGTTGCTAAAAAGAACATTATGTTGTGTATTTGGTGTAATGCAATGTGTTTACCATAACCGGCTGATATTAAATATTTCCATAATTTATCTTGGTTAGTACTCACACACTGCGTGACAGCCGCTTTCTGCGCACATGCTTCATATGTGTTTGCTGTAACGGCCCTATAGCCCTATTCTGGAAAAGGGTCGCCCAGCAGAGACATGCACGATCACACGCAACTGCAGCGCTTCTGTGAACAGAGAAAACAGAATAAAACTATAGGCTTACATAAAAAGGAATATAGGCATATAACATGAAATATATCATTGCCAGATTAAAGGGGTCATATGACGTTGCTAAAAAGAACATTATGTTGTGTATTTGGTGTAATGCAATGTGTTTACCATAACCGGCTGATATTAAATATTTCCATAATTTATCTTGGTTAGTACTCACACACAGATTGGTCCCTCTAAGCGAGATCCCAATTTCGTCGGTCCTCCGACGTGACGTCGAGAGTGACCGACTGAAAGGGAACAGCGTGTTTCTGCTTCCACTCAAAATAGGCATTTTCAAAAAGACAAAATGAATGATCTGTGTGGTATTCTGAGATGAAATGTCACAGACACATTCTGGGGACACCTGAGAATTATATTACATATTGTAAAAAGCAGTGGCGTTCCGTCCACATAAGCTGCGATTGTGTCGCAGCGTATCTGGGTGTCGCATACCCAGGCTGTCTGAGAGAATGAGTTCACGAGCTAATTAATATAAACATGATTATAAGTTGGTCCCTTGTCATTTTAGATGTAACTTAAAGATTAATAAAGTGTTGGGAATAAGAATGTAAAATTATTTATTTGAAAAACAACGGTAATTTTCTGTAAATCTATGTCAGTGACATAAGCTTCCTGCTAAGTGGATTCTCCGCAGAAACATTCAATGGATGCAGAGACTATTTAACTATGGATAAACCTGAAATGATACAAGAAGGAATGGAGATGAATTTAATTTACAGCTAGGAAATGTGCATACTTTTAAATCGACACCTGCTACGGTGTTTCGCTCTTTGAGTGTGTCCTAAAAGCCGATTGGGGGTCTTACTCTTAGCACTCAGCATAGCCGGTTAAAAAATGTCACCACTCACCACTGGTAAATAGGGGCATAATAGGTTTCTTTTAATCTTTGAAAAAAATCAGCTCATTGGTATTGGCCTCAATTTTAATACCGATGCATCCCTGGCAGGCTGACCTGCATGTAGCTTTGCACAATGGGAACATACAATTTATTTCCTCTGTCTAAATATTTTTATTTTATAATATTTTAATTTTGTAATTTAATAATAATTTTATATATCATATATGTGAACTGATTGCTATGAATATTATTCATTATCCTCCTGAGACAAATGTATATTTTTTCATGTCATTGCATTGTTTAAAGCAGGGGTGGGCAAACTTGGCCCTTCCAGGCCACTTTCCTTCAGAGTTTAGCTCCAACCCTAATCAAACACACCTGAACCAGCTAGCGTCAAGACTACTAGAAGGCTACAGGCAGGTGAGTTTTATCAGGGTTGGATCAAATCTCTGCAGGAAAGTGGCCTGGAAGGGCCAAGATTGCCCATCACTGGTTAAAAAATGTTTTTAATGATATTTCATTCATAAGGTCATGTATGCTATGTGCTTATTAGAGGACATCGGGAACTCACTTATTTTTAATAAAAAGATATGAATGAACATGCATAGGCAAAAACAATTGATTTTTTAAAATCACCAATACATTTTTAGGTTTCAGGATTTATTTATTTTTTTACCAAACTTTGTATAAAGATGATTCTCAACTATGTTATAACAGAATGATTTGATATATAATTTTTTTATGCAAAATGTGTGTAAAATGGTCATAAACAGGTTTTCTCATTATATACTATAAACTAATTCTAATTAGCATATGAATGTGTTTTTGGGGCAACATGTAATGAAAAAAGAAGTGTAATAATGGGAGTAATAATTGACAAGAATTTCATAATAATATATCATATTTCATAGGAATATTGAAATATAATTTCTTTCCCTATTCATTAGTTGTGTCTCCCAAAATGTGTAATAAACATGCTTTTAGTCCCTGTTGATTTATGACACACAGTTAAAAAATTTGTCAGATTTAAATGATAATTACAAAATATTATAATTTTTCCATATGAAAGGTTCATATTTTGATTTTGGGAGTCCCCAACAACAGCTTGACATGCATGCAAGGTCAAAAAGCACTTTCATTGTCTTATAATAAGCATTTATTTTTACCTGTTTGCTCAACGACTCCCAAACGATTTGTTTAACGATTAATTTTTTCCAAACCCCTCCTCTGCGTGATGCTAATCTGCGGTGATTGGTCCGATTGGTCTCATTTTCATTTAATCATGCCTGTAATGCCTGATAAAGCAGCGTCTGTGAGCCCAGTGCTGCTTTGTGCACAGCGTTACCGGGGAAACCGCTATTTTACGCTCAAAAAGCTGCACCTAGTGGCATAGAAAGAATTTGCATTTTTATTCAGACCAACGTGAAAAGACCAACAAGTGAGCAGGCAATATGCTAATGTTCCATGTTGACATCGAGACGCAGTGAAAAGGAATAAACCTCCACAAATTCGTGACGTGTTCAAACGCAAATGTTTATTTTAAATTTGACTAATATTCATTTTTTATTCACAATCTCCTCATCACAGGCAGGCACAGCACTCATTTCAGCATGTGTTTGTGCGTGCTGTCTGCATCACTCATAGCACATGCCTATATTGTGCACTATATCGAAAAAAATTTCTATCTATATCAAAGGTGTACCGTCGATAAATAACGATACCGTTTTATTGCCCAGGCCTAAATGAAACTGCTTGGGATTAGGGCTGTGCAATTAATCGCATGTGATTGTCAAGCGCATCTCGTCAGTAAAGCCGGTTCCGTGATTGGTAGTAAATCGCCATCACCTGCTTTCAGATGGAACGGCATTTAATACACAGAGCCATAGTTCACTGACAAGCTAGGCAATATCGCGTTCATAATCGAATGCGATTCATCTGCGATTATGAACACGATATTGCCTAACTGCACAGCCCTACTTGGGATTCATTTTAAAAATTACTAGTTTCAATGATTCAGAGTCAACTCTTTCTTTTGAGAGACAATAACTCTATACATGGTGCACTTTCAGATTTAAAACTTGCCAGGATATTTTCATTCACTTATGAAAGGTAATTTTCAAAAATCCATAATAGGGGCACTTTAAAACATGTATGGCATGTATAGTCTCAGAGAAATTCACTAAAATATAATGGCCTCATATGAGGATGCAGGGTCTCAGGAGGTTATAATGGGTAACCATTGCATCTAAATTCCATAATTGCATGGAGATAAATCAAATTACTTTAAAACATGTCAGGGCTCTAGACTGTGACTAAAACAGTCGCATTTGTGACCAAAAACATTCATTTGTGAGTGAATTTTTGCTGAGGTCGCCACTGGCAACTATATAAATTTACATATTATGACTTAAAAATTTGCCTTTTTCCTGATTGTTTTACTATCACATATTTTGTTATGTTGACGTAATAAACAGAGACAATGCGCATCAAAGTTTTAGTGGAAAAAAGACTTTCAAACAGTCCTCATCTCTGCCGAGCGCCATCGCTGACGGCACACCTGCTAAAAGCAGCTCTAGTTGTGCAGCGTGAGAGAGATCTAAAATTACAGAGACATTCGAAGTACAAGTGCAGAAAAGCAGTGTCTATTTCATGCACAACTTGAACAAACTACAACAGGTAAAGCTGTCAGCTTTGTGGACATTAAATGTGTAATAAATGATTCTGTGTAAAAAACAGTTCTTTGACTGTATATAGGCCTAGTTGGAAAATACATTTAGATTCCCTTTTAAGTGAACCTTAGTTCCCAGGACATCTACAAGATGGATTAAAATGCTGATAAAGACATAAAAAAGTGAGACATAAACACATGACAGTATGACTGAAATGTTAGTGTTACATTTTTTTTTTAAATAAAACACGTTTATTCTATGGCACCTAAAAAATAATTTGGCACCTAGTTTTGTTTCTTATAGGAGCCAATGGCTCCTTAGTTTATTTTTTTTTGTCTGGAGCCCTGCATGTTGTCATAGTTTTCATAGTCAGTTAGAAGTCAGTAGAATTTTCAGCTCTCAAGTTAGTGGCCAAACACAAGCTCCAGCACAAGAACCAACACCATTTTAGGTGAAGAGGTGCATAAAAATAAGGAACAATAGGATTAAATATTGTAATATTTCCCACAACAAGCACCTCACCTGAGGACACTAGAAGTGCCTTTACCAGTGTCTGTCTGTCTGTTTACCTCCTTTGCCAGTGAGTCTCTTTCTGAACACATAAAGGCTCTACTAGCATTAGGAGTGAGTTTTTTTTCTTCGAAAGGGAGACTGAAAAAAGTGACAGTACACAACATTACGTAAAAGCTCCTTGCCTGGTGAGAATCATTTAAAAGCATGGACACCCCACTAAAAGCTTTATCTCTCCACAGCTTAGAGCAACTGGCAGATAATAGATCTGTCTGATTGAGCGCTGCTCTAACAGAAGCTACAAAAGAAATGATCGGCACATCAGTGCTAAATTTTTCACTCAAATTCAGTTTCTCTATCTAATAAAACTGGCCCTGCAGCCCTTCTTGAGTTATTATAGTCCAAAAAATCTGAACCAATTACTAGTGACAGGGGGGTTGGGTGGTTACTTCATGCATTTTACATGTTAAAGATAGAACTATAGAGACAGTCTCAATTATCAATAGACAAAAGAAAAGCAGATGAACAAGAGAAAAGCCGAGCTGTGGCAGCTGAATAAACATTATCTGAATAATGATGCAGCACTTACAATGCCTATATTTTCCAAGTCTGTATTTTCCCAAACAGCATTTTAAATTTACGAAACACTGACACTAATTATGAGTCAAATGTTGTGTTGAATAAAAGAATGAGAATGACATGACACGCAATGTATCACAGCACCTATATTTAAGGTTTAACAACATATATTACAAAAATAAAGCATAAACATGTCTCATATAGACTTTTGAGGATATATCTCTTAAAGAGCTGCAGATAATAACACAATCCTGACATAAACTAAAACCCACTGACCTTAAGTCTCTTTAAGACCATAGCTGAGCATTTAGGACTTCTGGAGCTCCTATTATTCCCTTATCAAGCTTGAAACAATGCGCAACAATCTCAATAAACATTTAAGTGCAACTCCTTCCTTAAGCACTCCCAGCCCTCACATTCCCATCCTCTAACCAGTGAGAGGAAATTGATGTTTCACAGGGGCCATGGTAAGAGCTGATGGGAGGGAAAAAAAGGTAAGCGAGTTATCCGAGCAGCCCATGGCTCCTTTGTGAAAGCAATCAATTCATATCAGATCCTCACACTTATAAAACCACAGTCTGGCTGCCGAATTACTTCAGCGAGGACACGTTTGTTGGGAGAAGGAGTCTGTTGCATGGTTATGACTGAAAATGGAGTTGTCAGAGCTTTTGAGTTGTAGTGTCCCTTACAGCTGGATTTGCTGAACCACTATGCCTGATGGTTGCAAAAGCCATTACAAGCCAGGAGTTCATTGCACATTGTTTTGAATGAAAAACACGAATAGCAAATAAGATATGTGCCATATGTTGGGTACATACAATAACACTGCTCTTCATTAGCTTTGGTACATCAAAGTACAGCAGAGTGTTTTGTGTTGGGAAATACGATCCACTGTGATGAGAAGCTACAGTAACAACAAATGATAATGATAGCAATTGCCATAATGAGAAAGAACAAATGGAACATGACTGCAAGTGTGTCTGTTGAACTGAAGGCACAGAGGAGCCCCACTAAGAGGGATTGTTTCCAAACAGTCAGGGGCCCCAACCTGTCATATGCTGTCTGTTGTCCAAAATGATCACCATGTAATAAAAACAGGCATGTAAAATCTCTAACCACAGTGTTAGGTTGGATTTTTATCATGCTTGTCAGTATTGTGCAATATCTTTTTTTTTTTCGTCCAAAAGAAAACACTTTAATTAAAACTCAAGAGCCATAACTGGAACAAGCACAAAATGATAATGGTTTGTTACCTTGAAAAGTGAGGCTTTATATCGCGTTTCTAATGACAAATAAACCATGCAACCAACTCTGTCATAACAACAAATACCTTTACTTCCTATTTTTACCAATACAGCCGTCTACCACCCATTTTTCCATGGGCAGATCTCACATTATAGAGCATTACTAAATCATATGACGCCTGCTCACTGCAGGGACACGTTAACACTCACATCTTTAGGTTTTTGCACTTCAAATAGTCTCTGAGCCCGATCACTTTGAGTGGCATGGGATTTCTACTTACATTTAACCACTCTGTCCGTCGTGGACAACTTCGGATCATCATTTGGTTTGTTTTCAGACATTTCCAGTCAAATGTGTCGATTCTCTCTGAAACTGTTCTTGAAAACGATCCGATGTACTTCCTTGCTCAACAACTCAACTCTTCCCCAAACAGGAGAACGGCAGTGATATCTCTCGCTTGTATCACTGGCCAAAAATACTTGCAACAGGGTGACAAATTTCAGCGCTGTTACTGTAGCTCTGTCTGATTTACTGCAACACTGTGTCAAGTTCTCAGCGAGCGCAACCAAACCGTACAACCATAAAGGTGCACGCCCACTATTCTGATGGCGCATCACATTGGTGGAGAGCACCCTCCCGCTTTGTAGATGCGCCTCCCCTATGGCCTGCTGTAATGTCAATTATATGTCTGTGTAATTGTAATGTTACAATTCTGTACTGGACTTTGAAGAGGGGAGGGTAATAACAGTTTTCACTAAACATTTTCAAGACTACTTTGCAGAGAATTTGTTTGTTGTTAGATTCACGTTTCATGTCTAGATTAGTGCATTACATTAATACGTATCAGTGTATTGCATGCACACATTTTCAGACCATTTATGTTAATTTTATGTATTGCCTTAAGTCATTCCACTGTCACTGCCAATTTTAAATGAGCAGATATGACCCGCCTTTAAAACTGTATATAGAGAGAAAGCTCAAAGTAGGCTATATTATATGCAATAAGTAGCCAATAATATTTACACTGACCTCCAAACAAAAGATAGCCTATGTATCTTTTGTGTCAAAAATAAATGCCTATTTTGTCCATTAAACATTAAAGATTTGTTTTCTTTTTAATTAACAAAACTATTTACAACAAATAATTTATTAGATCTCAACCTATTTGAAATAGGTTAAATAGTTAGAAATTACACAGTTATCACGTAACTAGCTATCACAGAAATCAGTTAATTCTCTGCACATAGAGACTCTTTCACCTTGATATCACACTATAGAGACAGTAGGCGCGTTTCCATTACCCTTCAAATTGCGCAAATTGGAATTGCGAATTGAAAATAGGCCACGTCACTGCACATGCGCAGTACTTTCCAGTTTCGGTTTTCAATCCGATCAAGTGTTTACATGTCCTCTCGCTCGGATTACAAAAGGAATAAAACACCCCTTACAATCAGATCGAAATCTGAATCGGATCTGGCCCATTCAATCCGATTGACGTGGTTACATGTGACTTTTTTATCCTGATTGTGCTTCTAGTCTTATTACAAACGGATTAAATAGATATATTTAATAAACAGATTGTCTCTTTGTACAAAATTATCACCATTTATTAACCAGTTTGTAAGAATTTAATGTTGTGTAACAGAATTGTGAACTTTGTACAGTAGCTTCTATTGCAATGAAATACATAACTATGTATTTAAAAAAAAAAAAACTAAAAACAACTACATTTAAACTGAGGAATGATGTAAACTTAAGTCAGTTTTAGTAAAGAACATTCCCACAGTCTGATCAGCAGTCTTTCAGACAGTACCTAATAAGATGGGTGATGTTGCTTTTCAGCTGTTAAGGATTTGATGTCATAACATTGGTTAATGTAAACGCCGTCATTTCGCAATACTTTTTTTGTCGACATTCAGAAAATATCGCCAAAGTTTTGCGCAAATCTGTAAGGGAAACGCGCCTATTGTCTGTTTCCCGAACTAGAAAATACAAAAAACCGTCCAAACCAATTTAAGAGTAACAATTTAATTGATGTTCACCAAATAAAAATTTATATAATAGAGAAACAAATGATAAAGCTTGGCTAATTGAATATCAGGTCCCTTTCTACGAAAGCACTTTTTGTAAATGATATGATCACTGATCATAACCTAGATGTGCTCTGTTTGACAGAAACCTGGCTAAAACCAGATGATTACATTATTTTAAAGTTTACCCCCCAAGATTACTGTTATAAACATGAGCCGCATCCAAAAGGTAAAGGGGGAGGTGTTGCTATTTATAGCAATATTTTCAGTATTTCTCAAAGGGTGGGCTTCAAGTATAAGTTGTTTGAAGTAATGGGGATTCATATAACATTATCCAGAGAAACAAGCGTTAATGATAAATCCCCCGCTGTTTGTACTGACTAGTGTATACAGGCCACCAAGGCACCATACAGACTTAAGAATTTGCTGATTTTCTATCAGAGTTAGTGCTGGCTGCAGATAAAGTCTTAATTGTTAATGATTTTAATATCCATGTTGATAATGAAAAAGATGCATTAGGATCAGCATTCATAGA